>NW_028137586.1:0-79000 GCF_965140915.1 Aythya marila
TCATCACGGAGAAGAAAAAGCTCCAGGGAGAGCTAATTGCCGCCTTTCAGTGCCTAAAGGTGGCTTATAAAAAAAGTTGGAGAGCAACTTTTTGCTCAGACAGATAATGACAGGGCAAGGAAGTTTCCAAACTAAAAGAGAAAGAGGGGAGTTAGATTAGATGTTATGAGACCAGGGGAAAGGATAGAGGAAGACAGACACTGAGAAGGGCAGAGGAATCAAAAAAGATCAAGAGACGAGTGGGACAGAGGAAGGAGTAACAGCGGTAGCTGGACAGAGGAATTGCAGGGAATGCTACTGCAGGCGTGCAGTACTGGGTGCTGCAGTATCAGTGCTTTTATCATTGATGGGCAGTACCAGTTGTGGTTGCAGTGCAAGCAGTTGTCACAAAGTCTCAGGAGAGCATAGAAGCACAAGAGGAGCGTGGGGCATAATGGCTTTCTCAGGGTTGCAGAGTAGAGTGCAATGGTCCTAAATGGGTGAGTGCGGTAACATGGCTACCCAGCAGACACCCAGATGCCCGGATAGGTCCTGTGTGCCACTATGTTGGCTCCTGAGTACCACCCACACGCCAGCAGTCAACAAAGCATGCAGAGGCAAGTTAGCAGCAAGAAACGGATGCACAGGAGAGAATGTCCCTGTGCAGGCTGCACCCATCCCACTCCCTGCCCTGCCAGCATTTGCAGTGTGGCACCATTCCACTCCCTCCCCATGCACCTTGACACTCCAACCACCCTGACCTATGGAGGGCTTCCCTGAGCCCTGGCTGCAGCATGCACACGTGAGTTCCTTTGTTCCAGTACGCAAAAGGCAGCATTTATTCAGAGCTTCTTTTAAACTTCAAGGTAGTATTGCATCTGGATGACGGGTTTGGAGGGATTACATTTCACAGAAAACCCATGAGAAATAAATGTCTGGTGGACAGAGGTAACAAAATTCACACCGTATACAGTTGCGCTATTTATCTACAGTTGTCAAAAATACAAAGAAATTAGATAAAAAAGGTTGCTTGGTCAAAACATTAATGAAATATACGTTCCAAACGCATAGGAATCACAGAGTGATCAAACAAAGACAGTAAGTGTCTTAAAGCTTTAGAGCTTTCAAGAGCTGCTGTGGTCACGTGACTAAAGGAAAGCTACCGAGTTTGTTCACCAAGACAGGTGTTCAGATTAAAGACAGGGAAAAAAAATTACACTCTACCACCAGGCATCTTTGCTGGAGGGGAGCAAGGGCATGAACAGAACGCAGCAGATATTTCAACTTTTCCTTACGGTATCTGTATGTTTTAAAGAAACCTCTCTGGCAAAAGCAAGGTCAGTTTGCAGATACTATCTAAGGAAACAGTAAGAGACAGCAACAAATAATGCGTGTCACGGATGGGATCACTTCATATTCATTGTACTGCACAATGACCAAGAACAATGATCTCAGAGCTGAAAAGCAAATCTCTTTCCCCAAAGAGTACCCTGAAGCCTGAACGTCTTCAATAAACATTTTATTGATGAGTTTTCTCAATGTACTCGGTATTTCTCTGAGGGAGAGGTAGGCTCTCATGGGGCTACTTCATGCTCCCGTGCTCTGAGAAGTCAGAAACAACATGATTGTCCCCTGTCAGTAACCACTTTGTAGTTCAGAGTCCTTCAATTCCCACTGGTTCGCGTGCATGGATACGAGAAGTACTAATTCCAACTTCATCACCTGTAGAAAACACACAAGGTAAAGGTAGTTGATCCTCAGAAGATATTCAACTTTGTACTATATAGCCCTGCATCTTTATGTAGAAGCAGTCATTCACCTCCCTTCCTTCACTCCTCCCCAAGTGTCAGAAGTTATTTTTACCTGTTCTGATCAGAGGAGCTTTATTCTAAATTGGAATGTTTATACTTCTGTCAGTTTCAGCTTCACTTTTAGAGAGAAAGAAGCCAGAAAGCTACGTGTGTCTTACATACATCGTACATTTGTTTGAGGGTTTACCCTTTGAACAATAAGAACTAAATTAGTCAGGATTCCATTCTTATATCCTTTTTTGTTTTTCTTTTTCCTCTTCTTAAACAGACTATTGCGTGATCTTATAAAACCCTAAACACAATTTTTTAACACACAGAGCACTGCATGTTCAAGCCTGCTACAGCGATTTCTAGTAGTTTCTACCTCAGGAATTAATGTTTCCCTTGTCTTCTGCACTTCCTAGTATGTGCACCTGTTTACTTAGGTAACTGATACTCAGTTTTGTTCCAGTCTTTCCTTCCTCCCACACTGCTGAGGGAGCAAACGGCTTTGTGGTGCTTAGCTGCCTGCACACCACAGGCACATACAGAGTACAAATCTCTATCCATCAGAGAATCGGTTACTGGCATTCCAAGCACTGTCCACATGCTGGAGGAAGAACTCCACTGTTTTCTCTGAAAAAGAGGCAGAGAAGAAAATAGGATACAGTACAGAGTGATCATGCAGTCCAATAGGCACAGCCTCATACCGTGAAGAGATACAAGAACAGAACTTTCACCTGCAACATTATCAGACAGTATTTAACAGCCTGGATTAAAGCATGTTCATACACACCTTCTTTGTAATATGTTTATCACATAGACACAACTGTAAATATTACAAGAAGCTTGCAAAGACAAGAAGTGAAAAGATGTCTAATTCTTACTACAGCCTAGACCTCGCAAACAGGGATAGTTGTATGACTGGGAAAAAGTGACAGCAGCCCCGAGCTACATTTTGCAGTCAGACAGTTAAACTACATGTTCAGCTCTACATTATCTCAATGGATACATGGAACTGTTCTATAAAGAACATGGAAAGTCCTATCATAATGGAATTAATGGAAATTAATGGAAAGTCCTATATTAAGTTTATACTGAAAACAGTATTTGGGAAAGAGAATGCAGAAACACCACATGAAGTCAGCTAACTAACCCAGTTCAACACAGAACATGCGAGACTGGAGCAACCTCAAGCAGAGTTGTACGAGCCTTAGTACTCTGAAGGATGCCTTTCTCTGTAAGGCTGTAAGCTGCAAGTCAGTTGCCCAGAGCAATGGGACGAATGCTAAAGATGAACTCTATCTCCAGTACACACCCAAGTAAATCACTAGTGCACCAGGTAGTGGCTTACAGTATCAAATGCATGCCTTTCGGTGCTACTCGTTTAATTTCTGCAGAAGGTACAGAAACAGATGCCTGCTTGAATCTCACACTGATGAGCCACAAATCAAAATGACCTTACTGTAGCTGACTCTCAGAAGTTTTAGCCTTGTATGGAGAGTCATCCTTTGGCTGGGAGCAGTTCTAGCTACGTTTTGAAGTGGCAGAGTGTTCAAACCACATGCAGAGGAGTGGAAGAAGCACAGAGTGGCGCATAGGAACAGAAGTTCGCGGCATCAATGGAGCAAGAAACTGGGAACTGAGATACATGCAGCTTTTACGCTACAGATGCGGAACTGGGAAATAAAGGACTGGGAGAGATGGAGAAAAACACTTGTGGTCCTTGTTTGCAAGGCTTAAAAGCAACCTGGGAAGACAAAACGTATATAGTCTGATCTTTCCTACAGCCCATATTCCCTCTATAGAAGCTCACCTCTTCCTCCTTCGGAGGCCTAAAGACATCTCCAGGATTCAGGAGATGTTTCTGCAAAACTGTCTGATGTGGTAAGTCTGTACAATACAGGAACACAAAGCAATCTGCCTGACAAGAGCATGCGTTGACTTGTCGTTGGCCAGTTGCTCAAACACATGCCTTCACCTCCTGGAATAAGGGCACACAACATGTTTTCCTTGAATTAAACACAACTACAGATAGATTTAGCTCATAGGGTTCCAGCTGATTATGCTCACTACAGAACCAAGATAAGAGAAACTACTGCAATGTAAGTAGTTATGCTAATAACAAGATCCCACAGTGAAACCAAAGCAGAAGCTTAAGGGAACAGATTGGTCACAAACCATTCTCCGTGACGGTAACATCCAGGTGAGAACTTCCATACTTGTGGATATGTTCGACACCCTCTTGTACACTGTCCACAACCTCAATGCAGCTCTCCAGATCCCCATATTCGTCGTGGAGAGATTTCACTTCTGAGGGGTTGAACATCAAGTAAGAGGCAAACTTTGGGCCAGCATGAATCTTCACCTGCAATACCAGAAGTATTTTGTGCTGTAGATTGTACCAGTGCGTAACAGGTGAAAAGTGCAGCTTGTTGTTCTGGGTATAGCTAGGATAGAGCTAATTTTTTTCATAGCAGTCCCTATACTGCTACATTTTGGATTTTTGCCTTAAACAAACCACTGTTTTGGCTGTTGCTAAACAGTGCTCACACAGTTCCAAGGCTTTCTCTTCTCCCCCCACAGTGAGAAGGTCGAGGGTCTGCTAAAAGTTAGGAGAGCACATACCCACAACCGATTCAAACTTAACCAAAGGGATAGCCTATGCCATATAATGTCAAAGTCAGCAATATAAAATGAGGGGAGGGGAGTTTTGAGGAAGGCAGATATTTCCAGGTTTGCAAGTCTCCCCTACAAAAGACTTTACCTGTTTTTATCCCTTTCTTTTGTAAACTGACACCAGCCCTCTCCAAAGTGTATGTTTCAGACACAAAAGAGTTACTGGGCCCAAAACAAGGCAAGGACTTTCAGTTATTTTACGATCCTGATGAAGAAGATCTAATGCATCGTCAATCTCTGAGTTTAATCGTAGCAGCTAAGACACCTTAACAATGAGAGGGAGGAGTGGAGGAGCAGGTGCTGATCTCTTCTCTCAGGTGACAGCGACAGGACCCAAGGGAATGGCATAGAGCTGTGACAGGGGAGGGTCAGGCTGGACGTTAGAGAAAGGTTCTGCACCAAGAGGTGGCAGGGCACTGGAACAGGCTCCCAGGACAGTGGTCACAGCACTGAGCCTGCTGGAATTCAAGAAGTGTTTGGGCAACGCTCCAAGATGCATGGTCTGATTTCTGGGTGGTCCTGTGTGGAGCTAGGGGTTGAACTTGGTAGTCCTCATGGGTCCTTTGCAACTCAGGGTATTCTATGAAAAAAAAAAAAAACACAAAACAAAACACAACCAAACCAGACATTAAAAAAAAAAAAAGACAAAAAGAAAACACAAGCGAGTGAGGACTTGCTCCTGACTAGCTATCTGGCAAGCTTCTCTTAATATGACTTTAACATTATCAGAACATGACCTATTTTACCATGTTTTCCTGCATCAATCACTGCTTGTATACACTATTTGCCAAATGGAAATGCTACGTGAAAAATCCATGTTTTGAGTGTAATTTAAGTACTTCACAAATATTTCTCTCGTGATGCATCTCTGCTACAAAACATTACGCATGTCAAAGCAATTATGTAGGACAGTGGCCTTTCACTGTTCCTGTGGAACAGTGGGAGGGGGAAATAATGGGCGGGAAAATGGGTGGGAATAAAGGCAAGTGAGACAAAATGTTCAAAATATGTGGATGAAGCAGATTAGAGGAGGAGAAACATAAAATGGGAAACGACTGAGGTAAGAAGGTAAGTTAATAGATTTAATCAGAATAGTATTTGGGTCCGGGAGGTTGCCAGCCAGTAAGTCAGAATTAAGAGTAGTAGAGAAAGGGTTGGGGAAATGCTCTTCCAAGGCAGAGAATGATTTTTTTCTATGTAAAAGGAAGTAGTTGTATCCCAGCAATGGCATGCAGCCACCCCAAAGAAGCTGCTTGCAGATCGTTTCTATGGAAAAGCTTGGGGTTGCATGGAGAAGCCAAGAAAGCTCTCCGAAAAGAGTACAAAGGTGTACAAAGAGACATGTGGGTAACGTAAGTGTTATGTTATCATAAAACTACATAGGGCTATGTCAGCAAGACCAAGGGCTCCTAAAATGAACAACAAGTAAATAAAACAAAACAAAAGCCAACACAAGTATAAATGACTAACCTGTTCTACTCTCAACGTGTCTATGATCTGATCAAACAACGGGGTTCTCAGCAGGTCTCAGTGAATTAGGAGTGTTTCCCGAGCATCACAGGCAGCAGTATATTCACACTTCGAGCCTCTGACTGAGGTTTAGGAGTAAACAATTGGTTACGTAACATTTATGACAAAGAATTTGAAGAGCATGTGAATTATTATTACGTATGGTTATAATAATATATTAATATATATATTAATATAATATAATAATATATAATAATAATAATAATAATAATAATAATAATAATAATAATAATAATAATAATAATAATAATAATAATAATAATAATAATAATAATAATAATAATAATAATAATATAACCATACCACATATTCCAAATGTGTAGTTCAGTTACACTCATGGTATCCAAGTCACCCTCTCACAGCTTACTTATTCATGTGGCCTTCTCCACGCTGGCATCTGTGTCCACATACACATGACAGATCCATTCACCGTGTCCCATCACTGGAATTCCCTTAGCAGCTTTCTGGATATTCCTGACTAGCTGGGATGACCCATGTGGAATGATTAGATCTACCAGCTTCTCCAAATGGCAGACATCTTCCACTTCCTTGCTTGTATTCACACGTGAAAGTTGTGACACAAATAGTCAATGGCCTGAATTCTCAAGCTCTGCCTGTGCTTTTTCTACATGCTACAGCACAAAAGTTGTTGCTTTAATTCTAGACACTTACTACTTGCACTGCATCTTTGACTCCATGAATGGAGAGTGCTTCTTGAGTCAGATGATGAAGGATTTGATTGCTGTATGCTGCCTCTTTCCCTCCTTTTATTAGCAAGCCATTTCCGCTAGCTATGGCCAAAGAAGACACCTGTCAGAAGGGAATTAAAACAACAACAACAACAACAACAACAACAAAGTGATCTGACTCCTCTGGGAGAATAACATCTGCAAAATAGAGTAAGAACAGGATTTTGCATTCTGCTGACTTACTCAATATTAATATACAGCACCAAGAATTTTTTCCGAGTCAGAACGTGTAACTCCAGAAATGAAGTATCTTAACGTTTCAGAAACAAACTTGAGCTTCAGGGTACTACTGGCAAAGGGAGACTGCAGTAAGTCAAAGGAAACCCTGAACATAGGCTCTGGCACAAATTCGCTAGTTGTATAAAACTATTTCAGATGCAAGAACTCTTATCCCTAATCATTCTGGCTGGAAGTAGCTAATGAGCTCTTCCTACGACGAACATTTTACTTGTGCTCTCTTATACAGAAGCCTTTTGTTTTATCACGCTGATTTTACGTTTATAACCAGAAGGTGTCCTTGCCTATGGCAGGGGGGAGTAGATGACCTTCAAGTTCCCTTCCAGCACAAATCATTCTATGATTCTATGACACCTCCCACTAGACCAGATTGCTCAAAGCCCCATCCAACTTGGCCTTAAATACTTCCAGGGATGGGGCATTCACAACTTCCCCAAGCAGCCTGTTCCAGTGCCTCACCACCCATAGTAAAGAATTTCTTCCTTTATTCTAATCTACATCTACCCTTTTAGTTTAAAGCCATTACTCCTTGTCCTGTCATTACACTCCCTGACAAAAAGTCCCTCCCCAGCTTACCCGAAGCCTGCTTCAGGTACTAGAGGGCCACTATAAGGTCTCCTCAGAGCCCCCTCTTCTCTAGGCTAAGCAACCCCAGTTCTCTCAGCCTGTCTTCATAGGAGAGGTCCTCCAGCCCTCATCAACTTCGTGGCCCTGCTCTGGACCTGCTCTAACACATTTATTTCTTATGTTGGAGTCCCCAGAGCTGAATGCAGCACTGCAGGTGGGGCCTCACAGGAGTGGAGTAGAGAGCGAGAATCACCTCCCTGGACCTTCTGGTCATACTTTTGATGTGGCTCACGATACGGCTGGCTTTCTGGTTTGCAACTGCACATCGCTGGCTCATGTAGAGCTTTTCATCCATCAACACTCCCAAGTCCTTCTCTGCAGGGCTGCTCCCAATCCACTCATCAACCAGCCTGCATTCATTCTTGGGAGTGCCTTGATGACGGTGGTGAACCTTGCACTTAGCCTTCTTGAACTTCACGAGGTTCTCATGTACCAACCCCTTAAGCATGTCAAGGTCAACTCAGACCAACTCCTTTTCTCTACTAGTGTCCTCTGGGTAAAAAACAGTCACCGTGTTTGATATTCTACCTCATCCTGCTGTCCACAATTTGAAAAGAATACTGAAAAAATAAGGAAGACTTCAGAAAGATCCTTGTCATTTAGTGGAACCTTGCTGTACCCAGATACTGTGTGTCTTTAACATACAAAACTAGACATTAAAATGCAATTTGATTGTATCTTGTTAACAATCTGCCTCTCCGAAGATCAGCATCACGAAGGAAAGCTGCAGAGACAAGCTTATTTAAATAAATAAAAAACATCCAATCTGTAATGGGTTTGAAAACAGTTTGTTCCCTTTAGATAGTAATAGAGCACGGCTGTACTTCAGAACAATTGGATTTCTTGAAATCTGTAAGAAGCAGTCTGTGAAATATGATCTCAGAACTTTGCCTTGTAAGTACTAGAGACAAACATGCTATTGTATATTGTTATAAATGACTGAGTCCCGAATAGGGTTACAATCAAAGTTTACAATTTATTAAAGGAACAGAGGTAAGCAAACAGCACTGGGTGCGCTGGGAGTCTCTGCTCCACGAAGACGCACACCGGTTACATCAGGCGACTGGTTTTTATGCTCCTAGGCTAATACATATTCATCACCACTTTTGGAAAAGGCAGGGGTATTATAATTAGTTTCCCAGAACCCGAACCATCCCACGGATGCATGCGTATCAGTCTCCAGTGGTCCCTCTGAGGGTCGCTCATACTGAAGGCTCGTAGTCTTCCTCACAAGTTTTGTCCTTCGGTCGTTCTTCAGCTTCCCCCCCACCCTCCCCTTATTTAGTAGTCTCTGGGCCAGATGCCAGAAAGTCGTGTCTCATGCAATAGTCAGCAGTTATCTCAAAAAACTCCCCCCTATTCTCTTATCTCCCAGACCCAAGTCTCAAGGTTTACCCTTCAAACCCTCTATCAACACGAACTGCTAGACCATTCTTTTGCAAGATACAAGAACTATATACACTAACCACTCTGTTTCTCTTGGACTTGTGGTTATTTATACAAGGGGATGTAAGACAGAAGGTCACATTTCATTATGAGGCCCTAGCATTGTTCCATATTGACACGAATCAGATGAACATATTTCACAGTCCCCCATCTCCTTTTTCATGGTATTGATTCGTGTTTTCCTTTCCAATCGAGTCAATACTTGCCAAATTGGTATCAATTTTGGATATTCTTTTCTTTTTATTATCGTCAGGCAATGGGTTTTCTCTTCTCCCTGGTTCTGGGTCAACAGTGTGAGAAACTCCGTAGCCAGTAACTTAGGCTCAGGCGAGGATCTCAGTGAAGAAGTAATTTGTTCGCGATTGCAATGGCGGGCGCCCCACAAGCAGGAGAGCACACCTACTAGTTCCAAAACACAGTTTATATACTTTTTGATGACAGGACCCTCCCCTGTTTCCCCACTGACTGGGTAATCCAGGTTCACCATCTATCCGATGCTTCACAAACAATGCATGGCCTTCACTTGCCGGCCTGTTAAATTTCAAATTTCTTTTGACATTTTTACTGCTTGGAGAGGTAATGTTTCTTCGCTTGTCTGACTTGACACCGTGATTTTCACCTAATTGTCCTAAGAAGTCTGGTTGTCTGCATTTTACAAGGTCGCCTGCTAAGCTTTCTTATCACTGTAAGCATATCTCAGTACCACATTCCTGCCCTCTAAACAACGTAACTCTGCAAAAACAACATTCCTATTCCCACAACAGGTACTGCAGATATTTGCATTCCTTGTATAACTGGAGTGTATCAGCCTGGTAATAGAAGGTATTAAACATGGAATTATTAACAATTCTCCACATATCCCCAATACAACCATCCTCATTTTAGCAAAACAATCACTGCCCATAAAGCCCCCTCCCATAATCTTCTTAGATCGATTCCATTCCAAGTTTGAACTGGGACGTGTGCAATCTTCTTCATTTCTTTTACAAGTTCATTTACAGCTTTTCTTTCTGTTGTGGTTTAACCCAGCTGGCAGCTAAACACCACACGGCCATTCACTCACCTCACCCCCTCCCTCTCTGGGATGGGAGAGAGAAATGGGAAAGTGAAGCCTGTGAGGTGAGATAAAGACAAGAAAATAATAATAAATAATCATAAATAATAATAATGACAATGACAATAATGATGATAGTTCTACTACTACTCATGTGTATGAAACAAGTGATGCACAATGCAATTGCTCACCACCGCTGATGCCCAGCTGTCTGATGCCCAGCCTAACCCTGAGCAGTCCAGCCCTCCTCCCAGCTCTTGCTGCACCCCCAGCCTGCTCGCTGGCAGGACAGTGAGAAGCTGAAACATCCTTGGCTTGGTGTAAGCATGGCTCTGCAACAATTAAAACATCAGCATGTTATCAGCGCTCTTCTCATCCTAAACCAAAACGTAGCATTCTACCAGCTACTAGGAAGAAACACCTTCATCATTAATCTCTAAACAGCAATTACTAAGGTTAGATTTTCCACAGACTTCTTCTTGTGCTAGTAAATAATCCAAAGCTAAGCGATTTTGATACATAAGTAGATAAGTAGTCCTTATCTTGGTATTTTGCTTTGCAATTAAGCCAAGTGCACCTCCGGTTTTATTTACAACTATTTCCATTACAGCTTGTAACCTAGTTATTCTATTAAGCATATATATTGGGGTCCTATAGCCCCAGGATCCGTCTTCTGCCCATGTAGCTGGATCATAATAGGCAAGACGCCTTCAATCAAGGGGTTGGGCCCACTTTCAGGGTCAATTTGGGCTTGTGATACCGTTCAGCCTGCCGGGGTGATCCAGCTCCTGGAAAACGAATCACAATTTTATATGGGTTTAAAAAGAAAAGTTCTTACGTTATTTTCTCGGGACAACCTCACCTTAGTGTGGGAGAAGTCCGGTCGAGGCCCTCTCACTCGGCAGTCAATACCCATCGCCTCCCTCGGTAGACCATACACACTGCAGTGGAGGGTCCTGCCCCGGTCTTGCCTTCTCCCTTTCCTCCCTTTAGGCTTGTCCCCTTTATTTGGCGTCCTTAATTCATGCAGAGCCTCATTGCCAGAATATGAGTTCTTCTTTAGCTTTAGTTTCAGTTCCCCAGGAGTGGACTCAACCCTCCAGGTTTCGGTAGTTACTGGTCCTTTTATTCTGGATCTGTGGATCCAACCCCTTTCCGCTGTTCTCACAGCTGTTTCAGTAGTAAGTAAAACTTACTACTTACAGTCCCTCCCATCGGGGGCTCAATGATTCTTCCCTCCAGGTTTTTATTAAGACCTTGTCTCCTGGTTGTATCTTATGAATAGCAAATCCTAAAGGTGGTGTTTGAGCCATCATTCCAATTTCTCTTAGCTCTTGTAACCTCCTTCCAACGGTAATTACGTATTTCTGGATGCTACGCTCCTCAACTACATTTTTCCTAGAGGCATCCCTTGAGAATAAGGCATACCATATAACATTTCATATGGCGATAATCCGCTCTCACTGTGTGGTTTAGTTCTTATGTTTAAAAGTGCCAATGGTAAGCATTTCATCCAGGGCATTTGTGTCTCGATCATTAATTTAGCCAAGTGTTGTTTTAGTGTTTGATTCAATCTTTCTACTTTCCCTGAGCTTTGTGGGTGCCACGGAGTATGGTATTCCCACTGAATACCTAATGATTGACATAATAATTTTATTATTTTAGAAGCAAAGTGTGTGCCCTGATCAAAATCAATGTACTGGATTATCCCATATTTAGGTATCAGGTGTTCTAATAGAGCTTTTACCACCATTTGTGCCATAGCTCGAGCTACGGGATAAGCTTCTACCCATTGTGTTAAATGATCTGCTATTTCCCATAGATATTTTATCCTCCCTACCTTGGGCAATTCAGTGAAATCAACTTGTACTTTCTCAAAAGGCCTGTAAGCTGTTTTTCTCCCTCCCGTGGCTGCTTGTCAAAACACTTTCTTATTTATCTTCTGACAAGTTAAGCAACGTTGTGTAATTTGTTTTGCTATTTCAAAAAAAAAAAAAAACCACACAGCTTCCTGCTGAGGCAGAACTATTAACATTCCTACATCCTCCTTCCCTGCTCATTCAACTTCAAATGGCTCTGTTAAATACTACATGCCACACCTTTAACACCGGGGACAACTCTTTTAACGCTTCCTTTATTTTTCTCCAGCCTGTACTTTTCTCACGCCAACACCAAAGGCTCAGTCAAGAGCCAATTAATTCCACTCCTTTTCTCTCCAAGATGCTGAAACAACGTATCAGTATACTACACTTCATCCTATTTTCCTTCTCTCCTCCAAAACATGAATTGCCAGATAGTGTTATAGTCGACTGATCCATAAAGTGGCCATTTAGCTTATATAGTGGCCACCACTGATTGCAATACTTAGTGAAAGTCCTCTTCCTTTCTGCGCTCCCAGTTCTAACAATATCCTTTGAATGTGCCAGCGTGCACCCAAGGAGGCTTTCTTTAAAACATCTTTGTTTTGGATATTACTCATTCCTTTGATTTTCCATTCCCTTTTATTTATTTATTACTATTCCTTATTAGTTACTGTCCTTTGTTTCAATTTCCACGCAAACCTTTTTACTGTGGGTTTTTACTATCTTTTCCTAATCTTCTTCCCAAATGTCCCAGTTCTCTGGGATTAAATGCCTCTTCCCGCATACAAACTTTACTATTTCAGGTTATTAAGGAGCCCCGTTCCATGTTCCAATCATAAATCCATGGAACTTCAGGAAAAGAGCTGAAGCACTCAGCCTTTCATCTTCTAGACAAACATCACCACCTTTTCCACAAAATTTACATTTCAACAGGACCGAATTTCGAGCCAAATGCCAAGTTTTCTCATGCACTTTGTTAATAAGCCCATACAAAACAAGGAATCACTCCTGTGTATCCGTCAATAAATACCATTTAAAAAGGCATTGACACCTAAATAAATTCACTCTCCCCCTTCTTACCAAATTGCCAGGGCTCAAGCCCAAACCACCACAGAAAGGACTCTCTCCGTTCTACCGCTTTGATAATCAGTCAGCCCCCTCCACCTCTCCAGTACTTGGCAAACTGACCAAACGCCACAGCAAATACACCAACACTTCTAAACTGTTAGTTACTTAGATAACGCTCCCGCCTTTTTTCTTGTCACACTCAAAGCATTTAAGAGCAAAAATAGGATCACAAGATACACTGCCAGGCCCACATATTGGGCACCACCAATCAAAACTTGGTGAAAACAGCACTTCTTTTTGGTCTGTCACGCACTTCGTTCGTCTCCGGCTGCTCCCCTCACGGAGAATACGGAACCGCGGATCGGAACTCCGCACTCGCTTCGCAGCTCACTAGAAGGTAAACTGTTAGTCTGCAATTGTTTCACCTTTACTGCAACTCAAGACTGAACTCTGAGCACTGACTCAATTCCGTGTATGCTATCTCCAGCTAGCTATCAGGCACACACTACTCCATGGAGAAGTCAAATTTCCTCGGTAATTGCTTACCCAAACCAGTATGAGATGCAATAGTAAACTATGGAGGAAGCAACCTCTCCTCTGCACTCAGAGTCCATCCTACTATCAGCTACAGCATGGGAGAGAAACCATATTATTCAGATGCAGAGGTATCAAAGATGATCCTCTGAAGTTACATCGGAGAACTTGAGGATGGGGGCTGGCAGGAAGAAAAGTAACAAGACAAGTCATCCTAAGTCTGTAAAAAAAGAAAAAAAAAAAAAAGAAAGGTTGGGGGGGGGGGGGGGGGGGGGTTGAGGGTGGGAAGCCAGTAAGAATCAGCCTGATAAAACAAATGAGATAAAGAAGAGGAGAATGGGAGAGTTTGGCTAGGCAAGGCAAGACACCCAGGAGGCAAAGGCTGGAGTCTAGGAAGGCAGACTAGAATTTGGCAAGGAAACATACTGGTTTTCTGTGAAGAACAGAGCGAGCAGCAAGGAAGCAATAATGGCAGAAAGGGAGACTACTGCCTTTTCCTTTCACATGAACTTTGCCTAGAGCAGACTCCCCTTCAGTATGAAACGAGGAGTCTCTTTTTAAGTGCCCATACCCATCCCTTGCTCCTCAAATACTTGCTCATATGTTAGAGAAATGCTCAATCAGTCTTGCTAAAGATACCGGCAGTAAGAGCCTAGACTTAGCTTTTACACGCTTGTGGAAAGATATCATTCTGCCTCAGTGCAAACATGCAGTATCAGTATGGGACAGACCACTCAGAGCCTAGAACTTCTACTTCGTGCTGATCTTTTTCAGCATATATTCTTAACAGTTGCAGTTTGTTATTAACGACCTATATTAAACATTTGATGTTTAATCGTAGCCTGCAATTCAGCTGTAGTCAGCATGGACAGAAAAGTGCTCATTGGTAGGAGCCTTGTAAGTTGCAAGTTAAGCAGGGAAGCTATGTGATAAGACACAGGCAGAAATTGCACCACCTGAATGTAAGCTAACTCCTTCTCTACGTTGGGTATCAAAAACCAACGCTGAATAACTCTCAGCATTGCAGAAGCAAGTCCCAGGAAGACTGTAGTTTTCTGTAGAAAAAAAAAAAATGGGATGACAGCAGAATTCATTTCAGAAGAATACAAGCAGAAGTCTTTTGAGGCAAGACTTCTTGCAGCCTTCCAATAACTCACCAGTAGAAATACACTTTTGTTATCAAAGATCTCTCTGCCCTCCTCACATACCTGTGGAAGACAGTCAGTCTGGACGGGACTCAAAAAAATCGCAAGAAAGACCCCAACAGGCACTGTCACCTGCTCCAACTCTAGATCTTTTGCTATGCGTGCTCTCTGAACTATGCTGCCGACGCTGTCCTGTGAAGATGCTGCAATCTGACAGAGCCCAACAGCCAAGCTGTTCAGCTTTGATGTAGACAGACTGAGACGTTTCAACAAAGGAAGTGCCAATCTTCCTAGAAGAAAGAAAAAATTGCGCTCAAGATAGATTTATCTGGCTAGTTTCAAGAAAGTGACCTAATGGTCAAACCAGGAAAAAAAGCCGCTGTTTCCCACGCCGCAGCAAGAAACCTACCTAAGATGAACAATGTAAAGCATTAAGTTTAGTAGCTACAATCAAACTGCTCCAATTTGACAACGCTTTCACCTACCATCACATATACACCTAATACGATATGAATGATTTGTATATGAAGTAACATCCGCAAAGACAAAGTTTGTCCTATTTCTAGTACCGTTACACAACCGTGTACCTGAATTTCTTACCAATTTCTACCCTTGCAATATTCCTGGAAGGTTTGCGCAGTAATTGCCTCTTTCTATTTCACAGATAGAAATCCCAAAGAGCAAAGGAACGCATAGCATTTCAGATTGGGCAAGAGCTGCCGGAGTTTTCTAGTCTGAACACGTTCAGGTAGGAAGTTTACTCAGAAATGTCCCTCCAGGCATTCTCCTCAGTACAAAATGGTTGCCGTATGCCTTTTACTGAACTTCACAATTTGTGATGCGCCAGTTCCACACATTTTCTAACCCAAGACCAGCTTCCTCACGCACCACTCTTACACAAAAGAATGGATTTAGTCTGTGCTGCCTGAACTGTACTTTCCTCAGTCAGAAGGTAAGGTGGTTCTTTCTGGAAAGCATCATTTTTAAGTAACAACCTTCCCCACAGGGGCCAAACATTACGTTAACCAGCCCAGGAGAATATTCATGCTATTTCATGCATGATGATAACAGGGAAGATCCTTGCTAGATTTAATTTCTAAAGTGAGCCTCCTTTGGCAAAAGAAAACACTGTTCTATTTTTAGTTTTTTAAACAATGCTGTGGGTTGCTGCTTTCAAAGGCCTCTCTCTCCATCTTCTCTGATAGAGACAGCTCTTACGGAAGCTGCAGCTGCTTACACTGACAAGCTCTCAAAGTCCTGGGTTCCCTAATCTGTGACGGCCATAATATCCAATTGCAGGTGACAGACTACTCTTGTTCTGCTCCTTTCCTTTGAGGCCCAGAAAAGCTCATGACAACAGGTGTTCCATGAAATATGTTCCGTAATATTACCTTTATTTTCAGCTTCTTCTAAGTCCTTTTTGTTTGCCAAGAGAATTTCTTCTCACTGATCAGTTAGTAAGTCACCGAGATGATAAAAAAAAATAAATAAATCTCTGCTCTCTGAAAGAGAAAAGTGTCTGAACTGCATTCTTACACGAACTCCATGGTGTTTGACATCTGGCTCACTTCAGCTCATTCCTACTGACACATCTTCTCACTGGCTTGATGCCCTGAATACTTGGAGCCAGCTGATTTTTTCCAGGACCCATTTGTGTTATAAACCTGTATTTTAAAACTTGCCACATGTTCACAGCCTTAAAGAGCGAGAACATACTGTTCTCTCACCTGCTCAGGCTGCAGAGCTGCCAGCGTCCTGCTACCGGCTCGAGACATTCCACCCTGCTGCTCTACTGTAGGGCCTGCCAAAACACACACACACACACACCCACAAGACATGCAGACAAAGGTGGAAGGAAATGAACACTAACCTTTCAACTTTCAACTCCTTACTCAAAGCAGAAAAACAGGTACGGTCTTAAGAGACATATCAAAGAAGTTTACTGTATGCCACAACAGGAAAATTTGTATCAGATACCAAAATGCTGCCACGGTCCCCGAGCATAGCCCTTTTCAAGGCATCACAGAGATTCAGTAAGATCATCCATGTCGTAGGGGACAAACAAGTATACAACCTGTATCAAGAAGACTTGACAAAGAGCAAAAGAATACAAGGACAGCTACATCTCAGGGAGTGGGAGGCTACTGCAAAAAAAGGAAGGCATCCTTTGAAAAAGTTTAATTACATAACTACTGAAAAGAGAAAAGATTGCAAAACAACCTGGGAATGTGCGAACAATACAGGAAGCCAAAACCAGCCTCAGCAACAGCTTGCACAATAGCTGCTCTCTCTCTGCTCTGTGTACGTTTAAGGGCTCCTACAGAGGAGAGGTTTTTTTCTTGGCACGGATGTCAAAGAATCCATCTCAAACTGAAATGATACAGAACAAGTTTTGAAACAGAAACTGAAGTAACAAGTCAAAAGGCTCAGGCAGCATTTCACTAAGGAGTTCTCAAGGAGCTCTTGGATAAGCTACGTTTTCACTTTTAACTCTTGAAATTGTCTGTAGAACAGATGACTTGGCATGTGACTAATATGCCCGGACTTCTATTCAAGAAGTGTCCTACAGAAATTGCCAGAGCAGGAATTCCCACGGTAAGGAAAATATCAGGAGGTATAGTGGGAAGCGTAAGAAAAGAACTAGGGGACACTTGATTAATAAGACTTAATGAAGGACTGTTAAAACAGCTTTTTAAAGCAAGGTCATACTTTATAATGTGGCGTGTATTTTTGTGTTCTTTGAACACAAAAGGGGTGTTGGACCACGTGACCTCTGGAGGTCCTTTCAACCTCAACCAGCCTGTGATTCCTTTGCAGCCACTATGCAACAAAATAGCAAGTACAATTCACAGCAGATAAACATGAAGCAACGCAGAGACAAAAGGGGAAATCAGGCCTTGGTAGTGCACATAATCCTACGAAAACATCACTTCAATGCTCATCAGCGTTGAACAGCAACTTCCCTGTTTAAGCTTTTGGAGAAGGCCTAGGAAAGGCAACAAAAACCATCCACAATCTAATCAAAACTCAAAGTTAGCCTTGCTATCTCATAAACTGAAGGTTCACTTGCATCTCGGACGCTACACAAACTTTTATTTTCGCTCACCTTGAAAAGGTCACAGTAGAATAAAAACCGTTTCAGCCAAGAGAAACAGGGATCGACAGATCTTTGGAACAGTTTCTGTAGAAAAGGACTAAGAAAACACCTTTTTCATGTGAAAAAGCAATGAGGGAAAAGACAATGTCTCATCATAGAAGTTGAACAGAGATCGATCACCCACGTTCTCTTTCCATACAGAAGGTGGGGGCATCAAAAGCTAGCAGGAAGCAACTTTCACTCCTCCTGCCCACAAGCACACACAAAGTAAAGCAAGCAGTTCTTCACATAGTGCTAGCTCCAGAGTTTACACACAATACCTGGTTAAGGCTCGTGACTCCTGTGACCCATGGATGCTAAGTGTTTACCTCGGTCCAAAGGATATGGCCAATTTTTACAAGAAATCCATTTAGCATTTTTATACTCCAAGGCATTTGCTTGTCTTACAGTGCAAGTCACGAGTATCACTCTATACTTGTTCTATTCTGCTAAGATCACAGATCTTTGGTCTGACTTTCTGCGGCCCTTGTTACATTGTCACAGCAACACACAGGCAGGAAAACATTGCTACATACAGTAACAAAAGACTGAGTCATAAGAAGAACCTAGGATAAAAAATGAAACCGCACACTATCTTAGTTCAGCACTACATTCTATATGCATGCTTTCAGCCTGAAATCATCAATAAGAGACGATAACCTCTAAGACTGAAAACAAGACAAATTCTACTTAGTTCTCTGAATGCAAGGCTGATGCAGCAAGTCATCAGCTGGAAGGAACCCAAGCAGAGGATTCAAGATGTTCCATTCCAACATTGAAACTTACCTTTCCAAAGCCGCTTGTCAAGCAGAGCATAGTTTCCCATTTGTTGAACAGGCAGGCCTAGCCAAATTTCAACCCTAAACTTCCAGGGAATCTCTACTGCTCCCAGCGTACATATTACTTCCGTACTCACCTGCAGGTCTTACCTGTGAAAAAAAAGTTCCAACTTTCTTCCCTTCTACAATATCTGTGATGACATGACCCGAGATTTTCGGGTGGACTCCATTTGCAATCACTACAGAGGTGCCTCCTCGCAGGGCCCACAAAGCTGCTGTCACCTACAGTGAAGGAGAGAGCCAGTTCCCAAAAATGCACTTGTTAGTTGAATCCCCATCCTCAACAAGAATTCTTATGTTGGAAGAAGCCCTTAAGACCATCAAGTCCAAGCATCAACCTAATGCTACCACTAAATCATATCCCTAAGTGCTATGTCCACACGTCTCTTGAATACTTCTAAGGATGGGGACTCTACCACTTCCCCGGGCAGCCTGTTCTAATGCCTAACCACCCCTTCCATGAAGAAATGCTTATTTAGTACCCAGATATCTAGTGCTGCTCAATAGAGTTGTTCCTCCCTAGGGGTAGGGCTTGGCATTTCCCTCTCCTGAACTTCAAAAGGTTCCTGCCTGCCCCTATCTGCAGCCTGTCAAGGTTCCTCTGAATGCACCGCCCCCACCCCGCACAAGGGCCATTTCCACAGAAGCCACCAACCACCCGCCGCCTCGCCCCCTCCCTATCCAGCCCACCGTGGCGCGCCACCGACCACCAACCTCGTTGCGCCACCCCTCCTCGGCGTCCCGGCCTGCCCCGACAGCTTCTGCCCATGGCGCCGGCAAGCCCTGCATGCTGCTTCTGCCCTGGCTTCCTCCAAGCCAATCACACAGTGCTTCCGCCCTGATTGAAGACAGGCCCTGACATCACTTCCGCCCCAGGTTCCCAGCCAAGCACGGCGTGTCCCCACAGACACAGCAGAGCAAACACACAAACTAACATTGACATCCTACCCGTAAACATGCCGTAACAGTGACTCACCTGAGAAAGAACTGCATGCAATAAAGGCACCTAGTACTACATTAGTTTATTCTAACAGATCCTACTAGCTGTCACCTCAAAAAGACGTGCGTACCGCTCTCTACTTGGAAACGCATCAGTCCGTCCGTAGACTCTGACCCACCTAAAGAGCCCTGCAACTGACTGAAGGAAAAACAAAGCACTTACCCCAAAGAGCAGCCCAGGCAGAAGGAGCTCTCTGATGGCATACCTGGGGCTCATATACCGTTTGGCCGCGCCCAGCACCCAAGCCCAATCACCTGGGAAAGGGAAGGGGCAAAGCACAAGAAAGTAGAAAGAGAGCAGAAGGAGAAGCAGCAGCTGGCGTGTTTTTGTTCGTTTGTTTGTTTTTAATCTGATTTAGCTCAACAGCAAGCAGAGTGCAGACAAGAGAATCGGGCTGTTTCTAGAAGCAACGTTCCGCATGCTTAGGCTGCAGCTTTTAATCTTGAAAGGACAATATGACCAAGCAAGTAACTGGATTTTTTTCAACTGAAATTAGCTCAAAACTTTCTTTACATAGAAAGAAAAATCCAGGAGCATTAAAAAAAAAAGAAAAAAGAAAAAAAAAAAAAGCACAACATGCCAAAGAAAAACAATTCAATGTAATAATATCACTTTATCACTTGCAGGAAAAATCACATACTTGAGTAGGCTATCTGAGAGCCAAAAGGCCATGCTGACGGGTCAAAACACGCTACAGGACACTGGGTCCTGGCCCTCCGCTGCACTGACTTGAAACCCATCCCTAACACAGCATGAAAACTTGAAACCCAACCCAAACACAGACACAGCATTTCAGCCTCAACACAGTTTTGGGAACTGCTGGAAAGCAGGCTTCATCCTCAATGAGGTGTGCTCAGGCTACACAGCATGGGGCTTCAGGCACCTCTTCCCCTACGGAAGAAGACCGCCATCAGGAACCGCCACGCAAGACAACCTTTTTCCTCTACAACACCTTTCTCAGGAACAACGCAGCATTCCAGAGACCTGCTTTGCTCCTGTTCTAAGGGCTATCACCTTGCCTGTGGCACCTGATAAACAGAGGAGAAAGCAACCACAGCAGCAAAACCCACAGCAGCCTTTGGACAGTTACTCTCATCCCCTCCTTAACCTCAGCCTCTTACCTGCCCCACGTGGCAGATGCTTCCACCTGTTCTCTTAAGCCACTTAAAGCACCTCTAAAAGGCAAACTGGAATTTTACTCTATTGGATGTAGGAAAATAACTGCAGTGACAACCGCACCCCAAAAACAACTGCTACCTCTGTTCATCACTCACCAGAGTCACTCCAGAGGCAGCTCAGGTCATGACGTCCTGGACTGCACACTGAGTTTCAGCCTGAACAAAGGAAAACACAGCCAGAAGATAAACTTTCAGCTGCCAGCGTTAGCACTCATCCCTCATCAACACAAGCGACTCCATCTTTAATTGTATCCTTTCAAAACAGCAGTCCACTTGCCTCTGTACCTGGAAATTAAGTCCAAGCTCAGAAGGAGTAGACAGCATCACCCATGCCACCTGGGAACACAAAAGGACAAAATGACCACTGTGCTTGCAAACAACCACCTGCCACACTGCTCCTCTATCCCAAACAGCCTCACCTCAGACCCTGAGGGAAACACCTGAGTGTCTTCCGTTCGCTTTGGATAAGGGATGACCAGGCTGAAAACACTCTCACCTTCCCTCACTGCTCCGTGACATGGGGATTTCCCTTCCCTGTCCAAGACTGCACGAAGCACCTGCAGAGACAAGAGAGAAGCACACCCTGAGGCACCTCACAGCCAGAGTGTACCTGCTGCAATACTCTCTCTTCCCAGCTCTGTTACTCCAGCTGCTCACCAGCTTTAACTGAGATTCTTGGCTCACAGCGCCAAAGCAAACTCTGCCCAGGCCACACAACACACACTACACAAGCTACGTTATTTAAGACACACGAGCTGGAACGTTCCTGCCCAAGAATCAGTCGCATCACACAGGAAGGATGCCGCATGCTCCTAGAAACCAAACCTACCAGTCCTGAACAGCTTCCCTGCCAGACAGCTCCCCACCTCCTCCTGCCAACCACGCTCAGCACACGCACTATTTGCCTCTCAAAAACAACAACAACAAACAAACAAACAAACAAACAAACAAACAAAAACCCACAAAAAGTAAGAACATACACACACAAAAGCGACTGAGCTCCACAGATGCCAAAAAGCCACGCACACACAGCAGCCCGGCAGGGGTAATCACAGACCCTTTACAGATGAAAAAAGGTAACTCTGATACGACCCTGCTCAGTCTCTTAGTAATACTGTGCCTACGTGGACAAGCCTCTTGGAGCATGTAATCAAGCTGTTTTTAGTTCTCTGGAGAGTTACACAAGTGATTAAAATATAACTCAAAACCAGAAGTGTATCCCACCATCCCTAAAACCAGTGATCCAGCAACCTCTGCTAAATATCCCTCTATTAAGTGAATTCCAAGCACTTAAAATCTAGAAATCCATAGACTCCAAGCTGCCTAAAGAAGCACCTGTAGAAACAAGAGAAAAAGCACACCCTGAGGCACCTCACAGCCACAGCATACCTGCTGCAACACCTCTCTCTTCCCAGCTCCTTTACCTCAGCTGCTCATTAGCTCTATCTGAAATGTGTGCCCAGGCAGCGCTGCACAAAATTGTGCCATCAGACTTAAAAAAAAAAAAAAAAGGCCCACAGCACAACAGCTGCTGCTCCTTCTGCTCTCCTTCTACTTTCTTGTGCTTTGCCCCTTCCCTTTCCCAGGTGATTGGGCTTGGGTGCTGGGCGCGGCCAAACGGTATATGAGCCCCAGGTATGCCATCAGAGAGCTCCTTCTGCCTGGGCTGCTCTTTGGGGTAAGTGCTTTGTTTTTCCTTCAGTCAGTTGCAGGGCTCTTTAGGTGGGTCAGAGTCTACGGACGGACTGATGCGTTTCCAAGTAGAGAGCGGTACGCACGTCTTTTTGAGGTGACAGCTAGTAGGATCTGTTAGAATAAACTAATGTAGTACTAGGTGCCTTTATTGCATGCAGTTCTTTCTCAGGTGAGTCACTGTTACGGCATGTTTACGGGTAGGATGTCAATGTTAGTTTGTGTGTTTGCTCTGCTGTGTCTGTGGGGACACGCCGTGCTTGGCTGGGAACCTGGGGCGGAAGTGATGTCAGGGCCTGTCTTCAATCAGGGCGGAAGCACTGTGTGATTGGCTTGGAGGAAGCCAGGGCAGAAGCAGCATGCAGGGCTTGCCGGCGCCATGGGCAGAAGCTGTCGGGGCAGGCCGGGACGCCGAGGAGGGGTGGCGCAACGAGGTTGGTGGTCGGTGGCGCGCCACGGTGGGCTGGATAGGGAGGGGGCGAGGCGGCGGGTGGTTGGTGGCTTCTGTGGAAATGGCCCTTGTGCGGGGTGGGGGCGGTGCATTCAGAGGAACCTTGACAGGCTGCAGATAGGGGCAGGCAGGAACCTTTTGAAGTTCAGGAGAGGGAAATGCCAAGCCCTACCCCTAGGGAGGAACAACTCTATTGAGCAGCACTAGATATCTGGGTACTAAATAAGCATTTCTTCATGGAAGGGGTGGTTAGGCATTAGAACAGGCTGCCCGGGGAAGTGGTAGAGTCCCCATCCTTAGAAGTATTCAAGAGACGTGTGGACATAGCACTTAGGGATATGATTTAGTGGTAGCATTAGGTTGATGCTTGGACTTGATGGTCTTAAGGGCTTCTTCCAACATAAGAATTCTTGTTGAGGATGGGGATTCAACTAACAAGTGCATTTTTGGGAACTGGCTCTCTCCTTCACTGTAGGTGACAGCAGCTTTGTGGGCCCTGCGAGGAGGCACCTCTGTAGTGATTGCAAATGGAGTCCACCCGAAAATCTCGGGTCATGTCATCACAGATATTGTAGAAGGGAAGAAAGTTGGAACTTTTTTTTCACAGGTAAGACCTGCAGGTGAGTACGGAAGTAATATGTACGCTGGGAGCAGTAGAGATTCCCTGGAAGTTTAGGGTTGAAATTTGGCTAGGCCTGCCTGTTCAACAAATGGGAAACTATGCTCTGCTTGACAAGCGGCTTTGGAAAGGTAAGTTTCAATGTTGGAATGGAACATCTTGAATCCTCTGCTTGGGTTCCTTCCAGCTGATGACTTGCTGCATCAGCCTTGCATTCAGAGAACTAAGTAGAATTTGTCTTGTTTTCAGTCTTAGAGGTTATCGTCTCTTATTGATGATTTCAGGCTGAAAGCATGCATATAGAATGTAGTGCTGAACTAAGATAGTGTGCGGTTTCATTTTTTATCCTAGGTTCTTCTTATGACTCAGTCTTTTGTTACTGTATGTAGCAATGTTTTCCTGCCTGTGTGTTGCTGTGACAATGTAACAAGGGCCGCAGAAAGTCAGACCAAAGATCTGTGATCTTAGCAGAATAGAACAAGTATAGAGTGATACTCGTGACTTGCACTGTAGTAGGTGCCTTTATTGCATGCAGTTCTTTCTCAGGTGAGTCATTGTTATGGCATGTTCATGGATAGGACAATAATGTTAGTTTGTGTGTTTGCTTAGTGGTTCTGGGTCCCTCAGGATTTTTGCAGGATTACGGGGCTTACTGTGAGTCTTTGCCTGTATGTCAAATACTATCAAAGTTACAACCTTGGTGGCAAAGTGAGGGAGCAGGGTTTAGGAGAAAGGTATTGTCGAAGCTCCCTGTGTAAGCATGTATCTGAAACCAGCAGCAGTAGGCATGTAAGGTGTAATCTTGTTCAGGGTTAGGGACAGTTTGTTATATTTCTGCAGCTTTTGCCTGTGGTTTTGCTGGCTGTTGAGTCTTTAGACCTTGCATCCTTCTAGATTTTAAGAGCTTGGAATTCACTTAGAAGAGGGATGCTTAGGAGGGGTTGCTGGCTAACTTGTTTTTGGGAAATCATGGGGTACGGTTCCTTTTTTTGGCGTTACATTTCAATCTTTAGGTATATCAAGCCATTTGTGTCACTGTCCAGAGGATTCACAAAGAGCTTCAGCACGCATTGCAAGGGGCTCGACTGCATAAGCGCAGTAGTACGAAGAGAATGAGCAGGGTCACCTTTTTCATCTGTAAAGGATAAGTCTGTAATTACCCCTGCTGGGACTGCTGTGCATTCATGGCTTTTTGGCATTTGTGGACTCAAGGGTGTGTTTTTTTTTTTTTTTTCTGGCTCTGGTCTCTGTGTTTGAGTCCTCTGCAAGAAGCTGTACTGTTTGCGTGTCCATCGTGGGCATGACCTTCTCTCTTTGTTTCTTGTAGCCCAGGGCATGGGCACGGAAACTTGAACGAAGCACGAGGGTGAGTGGACAGCAGTGTGGGCCCTGAGTTGGTCAGTGGACTGTGTTAGTCTGCTTTGCCTGTTGGGCAAACTACCTTGCGACAGCAGAGTACGTCTCCTGCCACGTTTCTGAGGCGCGCCAGACGTCAGCAGTTCTAGTTCCTGAAATGCTGGAGATGCATCTCTTTGGGGTGTTAGGTGGGCGAAGCGGTGATACTGGGCTGGGGAACACGGGTCTGGGGCTTCTTGGCTCTTGCGGTAGGGGATGAAAGAAGAGGAGTGGGTATAGACCGTTTTATGGATTGTCACGTTTGTCTGTTCTTTCTCCTTGATCTAAGCCCCGTGGGCTTGGCTTGGCACAGTGAATGGAAGCGCTGGGTGTGGGTTGGGAAGGTGAGTGGAGAAAAGTTGGAAAACAGGCATTGTTTTTGGTTTGGTAGTCTATTGGTCCACCTCTGGGTGACTCCTCTTTTCCAGGGATGAAGAAGGTACTGGGAACATCCTAGCTGGTCTCTGTGGTCCACACTGAGGCTGGATTCTGAGCCCTGAGAATTAAGTTCAGGGGCAAATCTTGTGTGTTGGCAGGGGGAGGCAGGGAGTTGTCTAGGGGGTGTCTATCTGATTTCAGTAGCAGAGCAGGTCAGTTGACTACTGTTTTGTTTCTGAGGAGGGTGCTTCCCTGGAAGAAGTTTGGCTGGCGTGCTGGTGCCTGATGGCACTTTATTTCTGCAGGTGAAGAGGAGCCTTAGGCTTGAAGCAGTGTCCTGGCTAGCCTTTGTGTTCCTTGATGAGGATGGAACCTGCCTCCCAGCATTCCCAAGCTAAGCTGGGGGGGCAAGTGCTATGTTTGAGTTGGGGTTGTGAATGGACCCATAGGGCAAGGGTCTGTGCTTGTAAGTCATTGCAGCGGATGGGGCCTTTCAGGATTGATCAGGTCAGGCAGAGATGATGTGTGGGGAGTTCTGTCACGTACAGCGTGAACACGTGCCAGGCAGGGCAGTCCCAGCTTGTTGTCTGTGCTGTGCTGTTGCTCTTGGTGCTCGGCAGGCCCTGGGGAAGCCATCCTGAGGGTATTGAACACTTGACCTCATCGGAATAACGCTGATGTTCAACTGGGAGCTGAGCACCTCTTGTCTTGCAGTAGGAGCTTAAAGGGATCACTTCTTCCGTGCGTGTAACTTTTATTTTGTATCGAATGTTTCCTGATATGATCATTATGTGTTACGCGCTCCTCAGGTTTTGATATCCTCATCGCCTTCTTCCACTGGACAGATTAGATGGGCAACTTGGTAGCCACACTAAAGGTCCTAAATGCTTGTTTCGTCATCAATTCTGTGATTCTGTGATCACAGGGCTGATCCAAGCACTTCTTGTCTTGCAGTCACAGCTTAAAGAGCAGATGCGTTTTGGGTCTTGTGCATATTTGGTTTCAGATTGTGTCTGTTTCCATCGTCACTGTTGTGGAAGTCATCTGGGCTTCACCAGGAGCTCAGGCTGGGGAATTCATTTCTGAAGCGTTATTCTTAAGGGGTTTGCACTGCCCATCCTTCCGGTCTCTTGTCTTAAAGGCAAGCATTCTATGCGTCCATCATCCCAGTTCTGGCGGTCACTTTCAGTCGCAGGTCATGGCATTTGAGTCTGTCCCTGGGGTGGCCACAGATCATCTGTTCTGACTCGCTGTCACTGTAGGGCTTCCCTCTGGGAGTTGTCATTCTGCCTGGTGTCATTCTGTTACGCTCCTAGATTTTTCTTTCTATGTAAAGAAAGGTTTGAGCTAATTCCAGCTGAAAAGAGTTTTTTGTTTGTTTGTTTTTATCTGAATAGAGTAAAACGATCTATTGATGCTTCCTTAGCTGGGCGTAGTGCCCAAGAATGGGGAGAGAATGAATGGCCTCCTGAAAGAATCATACAGCATTATGGACCAGCTACCTGGAACCTGAATGAGGTAGTATGGGGGCCCGAGAACCTATTTGTAATTTGAATTGAATAATTATGTTGCAAGCTGTCCTTGGAATTGTAACTATATATAGTTACAATATATATAATCATAAACCATAAAATAGCTGAACTGGGAGCTGCAGGGTTGATGTGGGAATGTTGAGGTGAAACTCTGTGGTTTGTAGCACGCAGGAGGTCAAACAAATGTATCGAATGATCTTTGCTGGTCTAAAAGCACACCAATCCCAGCCATGTAAATCCCAGCTGAAGGTATAATAACATGGTAGAGTAGCATGGCTCTGCTCTGAGATGAGACATAATTTGTGGAAGCAGAGCAGAAAAGATGCTTGTGAGTAGATGAATTACTGATCGTTTTGACTCTAGGAATGGATGACTTCAAGGAGGGAGCTCCTTCAGATATCAAGACATTGCTCTCTGAAGTAAGACAAAGGTTTTGTCTGAGAAAAAGGGAACAAAAAGTTAACCATTCATGTGTTTGGGTTTCTGTGTGGTTTGTTGTTGTTTTTTTTTTTTTTGTTTTTTTTTGTTTGTTTGTTTGTTTGTTTGTTTTTTTATTCACATTTAAAATGAAGTGACTGTTTTTGTGCTGGTTACATGCGGTGTCTTTTATATCCATCTAAATTACGTTTACTCTGGGAAAATGTTAGGCAATAATGGAATAATGAAAGTTAAACTTGATTTTGTTGTTACACCAGACTGAAGCATGATTTGAATCAAGTAATTGGAATTACAGTAGGCTAAAATTGCTGAAAAACGAGTTTGGAAAGTTGAAATGCATTTATTTGCTATTAAACCTTACTGAAAACATTTGGTTGTTTTCAGTTAAGAACTACTGGATTCATAAATGTAATACACAAATGAGAACATTTATGAAGTTTAATATTTAAACCATACCATTTTCAAAATACAGAATTGTTAATTTTATTGAACAAGTTTTCCAGTTTTCAAGCAGTGACCTTGCAAACAGTTCAGGTAATCGGTGACCCTTAAAAGCACAAGCCAGTGTTTTCAAAACAAAACAAATCTCCTACTTAAATATCTCTTTTCTAGTGATCTTCTAAGAGGTTAATTACTAACCACCGTTTGCTGCTTATGTTACCATCCTCATCCTCCATCCTTCACTCCTTATCTCTTCTTCTCTTAAACTTCACGTTGCCACTGTTGTTTTCAACCTTTCCTCTTGGATGGATGGAGCAACATGAAACAACTTTTCTAGCCAGAATAGAATAATTTCTGAATTTTATTTATGTGTTAGCATTCTTCATTCTGGTTGTGTCAGTGGTCCGCTGACTTAACTGACCAGCAGCCTGCATTCCCTGCCACCAGCCCCTAACCACCCCCCCAGAACAGAAGAACTGAGCAACCATTCTGGAAGGTTCTGGTGGTGAATGTTGTCATGAATATATGAATGTTCTTTACCCTCTTCCAGTCTTAATCCTATTTGTACTTTTTTCTTTTTTTTTTAATAACCTCATTGGAAGAAGTAGCTCTATACATTTGTACGGGGTCACAGCGGCTGCTGCTCAGCAGGCATTGATCTATGGAGGATGGCACTGTTAGCCCACCGTGTTGCTGGAGGGCAGCCACTAAGCGATGACCTATGAACCAGGTCATCACCTACCAACCAGGTGATTGTGATGACCCATGGTGGCAGAGACCAAACTGTCCTTCAAGAAGGCCCCAGGCTCACTGCACCGTCCGGTGCTGAGGGGTCTTCATCTCCTCCCTCCCAGCTGGGCATGGTTGTCTTCTGCTGAGGTACCCCGGTACCACAGGGCACTGACCATAGCATCTGCCTGGGAGGGGAAGTACCCGTACTCTGAGATGGAGAACGGGAGCGTGCTCCTCCCCGATCTTCTTTCTGAGGACTTCACCTGGGACAGCCAGATCCCCAGGCTTATCGTGGGAGTGCTGTTCTTAGCGGATTTTTCAGGTGGGTTGGGCACGGTAGAGCCTCCCCGGAAACGAGCCATTGGGACACACCAGGCCCTCGGGGGCCCTGGCCCGTAGATGGCACAGCTATCTTGTCGCTCTTGAGGACTCCTGCTGTGATGGCTAAAGAGAGCACGGATTGGCTTCTCTTGCGATGCAGCGACTGACAGGCGCTTAGGCTTGGCAGCATGGGACTGGCTGCCAGGCCCTGTGGCCCACGTAGACATGTCCTGATTTCTGCCTGTTCTTCCTGCAGGTTTCACTTCTTTGTCAGAGAAGTGTGTCCAGCAGAGCGGCACAGACAGAGGTGCTGACGAGCTGGCACAAACACTCAATGACTACATGAGCGACGTTTTGGAGGGTAAGAGCCATGCTGCCAGGCTGTTGTATATGGGGCCCTGAGGTTGCTTGCGGAGGGCAGAGGCAGCCTTGCTGCACCAGCTGCTCCTGCCTCCTTGGAAGGGCTGTGGAGCTCACTGTGGCCTGGGGGGACAGTGGGAGCCGTGGGGCTCCCGTGGCAAGGGAGGAGCGCAGCAGGTCTCTTCTGCTGCCCACTGTGATGAGGGAGGCCCCAGTGGACTGCAGGCTGGCAGACGTGCCTCCAGGCAACAGGAAGGGCTGGAAGGACTTTGCAGGGAATTACAGGCCCATCAGCCTGATGTCAGTATCAGGGCAGGTTACGGAGCAGGTGATCCTGAGTGCTGTGACATGGCACATGCCTCCAATGGAGGGATCAGAAGCAGCTGGCGCGGGATTTTGAAGGCTAGGTGCCTCCTGACTACCCTGATCTCCTACGACAAGGTGACCCACTTGGTAGAGGAGGGAGAGGCTCTGGTCATTGTCTGCCTGGCTTTTTATAAAGCGTTTGACACTGCTGCCCACAGTATTCTCCCAGAGAGACTGGCTGCTCAGGGCTTGGGCAGACATACTGTTTGCTGGGTAAAGAAGTGGCTGGACGGCTGGGCTTAAGGAGTCCTAGCAAGCGGAGTTCAATCCAGGTTCAATCCAGTTGGTGTCTGGACACCAGTGGCCTTCTCCAGGGCACTCTACCAGGGCCTTTTTTGTTTAACATTTTCATCAGTGACCAGGAGGGAGGAGGGGATTGAATGCACCCTCCATCAGTAAGTTTGCAGACAATTCCAAGTTAGGCGGGACGGTTGACTGGCTTGAGGGTGGGAAGGCTTTGCTGAGGTAGGCTGGGCCAAGTCCAGTCACATGCCACTGAACCAGGCTAAGTGGTGGGTCCTGCGCTTGGCACACAGCAACCTAATGCAGCCACATAGGCCTGGGGGAAGAGTGGCTGGAAATGTGCCCAGTAGAAAAGGATGTGGGGTTGCTGCTTGGCGGCCAGCTGAACATGTGCAAGCAGCGTGCCCAGGTCTCTAGAAAGGCCGATGGCATTCTGGCCTGCATGAGAACTAGTGTGGCCAGCAGGGCTAGGGAAGTGATAGCTCTTGGACACGGCAGTGGTGAGCCCACACCTCGAATATTGCATTCAGTTCGGGGCCCCTGACCACGAGAAGGATGTCTGAGTTGCTTGCGTGTGTACAGAGAAGATCATCAAAGCTGCTGAAGGGTTTAGAAAACAAGAGTTACGAGGAGCAGCTGAGGGCATTGTGGTTGTTTAGTCTGGAGAAGAGGAGGCTGAGGGGAGACCTCATTGCGCTTCCCACCTCCCTGCAAGGAGGCTGCAGCGCAGAGGCAGTCGGTCTCTTTTCTCAGGTGACAAGAGAGAGGCCATGAGGAAAGGCTCTCGATTTGGGGCAGGCTGTGCTTGGGTTGGGTACTGGGAAGAATTTCTTCAAGGAGGTTGTGGTTGAGCACTGGAGCAGCCTGCCCAGTTAAGCGATGGAGTCCCAGTCCCTGCAGCTATTTAAGAGATGTGTGGACGTGGCACTAAGGTAGATGGTTTAGTGATGGGGACTCAGTAGGCTAGGTGGATGGTCAGACTTGATGATCTCGAAGGCCTTTTCCAGCCTAGATCATTCTCTGATCGTATGAGCAAGGGGACACCTGCTTTCTCAGCATCTGTCTCTGTGCTTGCAGAGAGACCGTTGCAGTTCCACGATGGAACACGGCTTTGGTGCCATTAGGACCGCAGGCAGGCTGGGGGCATCCAGTGAGTGCCAGCGTGCCAGTGACCTAGGGAGGCTCGCACTGACATCTGTGTGTGGCCCTCCTGAGCCCCTTATCCTGGGGGACGTCTCTGACCGTGAGCATGTGGTGGCCACCACTTTGGCAGCATTTGCAAGTGTCCCCGCTCAGAGATCTTCACCAGGCGTCTGGACGTGGCCCCGGGCAGGTGGCTCTGAGTGGCTCGGCTTGAGTGGAGACGGGGTGCGGGACTGGAGCAGATACTCTCCAGAGGTGCCTTCCAGCTTGCACCGTACTGTGCTTGTGTGGCCTCCCAACTCGCTGTACAGGGGCCAGGGCTGTGGCTACAGGTGGCTTGCCCCACGGATTCCGGAAGAAGGCGCCCCATAACTCTGCCTTCCCTTCTTTCTCCACAGTTGTGCTGGATTTCGGAGGAGACATCCTGAAGTTTGGAGGTATGTCCTTAGGAGGAGGCTGCTTCCATGTCCTGCTGCTGTGCAGTGTTTCCCGCGGGAGCCGCTTGCTCTGTGCTCTGGCCTGATGGAGCAGCTCTCTGGCCACGCAGCAATCCCTCCGGTGGTGTCCCTGGGCTGCTGCAGCTGCGGAGGAGTGCTGGGCAGAGGGTCCCCCCGCCACCCACCCTCTTGCCCTGCTGCCCTGGCTGGTGCTGTGGCTGGTCTGGCAGAGGGGAGGGGTCCCTGTGGCCAGGGTGCTGTCCTTCAGGAGGATGCCCTCCCACAAGCCCGTCCTCCTCTGCACGCCGGCTGGCCACTTGCTGCTGTCCCTCAGGAGAGCCTTCCCCTTCCCCTCACTTTCCCCAGGGGATGCTGTGCTGGTGCTGTGGAGAGCATCAGAAGCTCAGCTGCCTCAGACCATCAGCCTGGTGCTGCAGTGTTGCCAACAAATCCAGAAGAAGCATGGCAGTCGTGACACACACGTGGGTCAGAAGCTCCACCTGAAGATAGGTATGGGCGCTGCAGGGTCAGCTGTGCCACGTGCACAGCCCTGGCACTCTCCAGTGCTGCTGACTGCTTCTGCTCCCCGGTGTCAATGCTGCTTCTTGCTCTCTCCCCAGGGATCTCCGCAGGGCAAATGACCGTACTGGCTGCTGGAGACAGGTACCATCAGCAGTACTTCATCTGCAGCCAGGCCCTGGAGGAAGTTATGAACGCCCAAAACCTTGCGGTTAAAAGTGAAGTGATTGTCTCGCCCACCTGCTGGAAGCTGTGTGAGCAGGAAAAGATCCAGACCAGGCTTCTTGGTGGCAAACGGGTTCTGAAGGTAGGTGGACAGGTTGGCCTCTAGAGCCTCTCTGAAGACCTGCACCTGAGAGGGAAGGAGGCAGATGCCAGAAGGCTGAGGCGCTGGACGTGGAGAGAGTTGTAGCTGTAAGGGTTGGTAGAGAGCTGAAGCAGTTGCCCTTCCACCTCAGGGGTAGCTCTGGGTAGTGCTTGCTTGGTGTGACTGGCCAAGGGAAGCACAGGAAGGGTGTGGGCCCCACCAGCAATGTCCCCCGTGGGTCGCGCAGCTGTCCTGGAGAGCTGGGGCATGCTTGGGTGATGCCTGCGTGGCTCTGGTCCTTCTGAAGAGGCACTTCCGTCCCAGCTGAAAATCCAGAGAGGTGGGCTTGCTGCACCAAGAGGTTCTGCCCTTCTCTGGAAAGTGAGAGTGGAGGGGCGGGCTGTGTCTCCCGGGGCTCCTTGGGGAGGCCAGCGGCAGTACTTTTGTTCTGCGTGTCTGCAGGTTCAGAGGATGGAGCACATGTCTGGATCAGAACGCCAAGATGCTGCAGGCCAGTTTGAGCAACACGTGAAGATGCAGCGTTTGGAAAGGATAGGTGAGTCCCTGCTTCACCGTGTTCTGAGACTGGCTGGAAAAATGGGGCCTGCCTGCTTCAGAGTTCCAGGGAGGAACTCCCCCTGCCCTCTTCCACCTTTCAGTCAGCATTCGTGCCTTTGTCCCTCCTGTGCTTCAGCTGAGGCTGTCGCTGCCATCCCCTCCTTCCAGGGGATGGCTCTGGCCAAGCAGCTGCAGAGGGGAGCAGGAGGAAACGCCAAAGAATCTTTGCTCTGCTTTGCCCAGTGCCAGCCCCGTCTTTCAACCCCCTTGTAGTCCCGTCCTGCCAGTGAAGGCCTGCGTTTGCTTCCCTTAGGGCACCTAAGGCCAGCTTTTCTCGTGTCCAATGGTCCTAAAGTGGCAGCAGAGATGCAGAAGTACATACCAGCAGCTCCTCTCAGGAAGGTAAGGCCGCTGCTGCTGGAGGCTGCATTTTGGGAGGGCAGAAGAAGGTGTGCATTGCATGGGTGGAGCTCTCGTGAAAACAGACAAATGGAAGAAAAAGCACCCTGGGGCGGGAACCCAGGGGACCTGATGCCAGGCTTACTGGTGCTGCACGTGCCAGGCAACTGCCCATTTTGTGCTGCTCCTCAAAGAGGCACGGGTGGCAGGAGGTGGACTTGCCTCTGTCTTTTCCATGACTCTTGCTCTGGACGTGCTGTGGGCACGAGGCGAGGACAAGGGGGCGAGTCTGCTCAAGTCCCTGGGATGTGCCAGAGGGTCGCCCCTCGCATCCGTACTTGCCACAAGATGCAGTGTTGCTGGAACATTCCCCTCTGTCGTTTGTGCTATGACTCTGCTGTGACCTGCCTGCCGCAGGCTGGCCTGCGATTGGCACCGAGCAGGGGACTTACCCTTCCTCCAGTAGTACCTGGTATTGCCAACATGCCTGCTCTCCCTCGGTACGTGGCACGGGCCCAGAGGAACCGCCGGGAGAACAGGCTGGCAAAGCTGTCGTGCTCTTCACTTCCAGCTGGACGTGGATATGCCGCTGCACCTGTGGTCTGAGCTACGGCCAGTCACCAGCCTCTTTATCCAGCTGCAGTTTTCTGCAGAGGCCAGGTTACTGGATCTTCAGAGGGGCCTCCGTGATGCCAACAGGATGATTTCAACAATCATCAGTCCTCACAAGGGTGAAATCAACAAAAGCCTTCTGTTTGATAAGGTGAGCGTGGGGGAGCAATCCCACCCCCAGAGGGTGGCCTGTGTCTGTTTAGTGGAGAGGGACTGAGGAGCAGCTCTGCCTTGCTGGTGGGATCAGTCCTCTGTGGCTTTGTGTTGACCTGCAGCTCTACTGGTCTCCCTGGCGACTGCAATGGAACGGCATTAGCTGCTGGCCATAGGCACTGTAACCAGATGTGTTGCATCTGTCCTCTGCAGGGCTGTACATTCCTCTGTGTGTTCGGAATGTCTGGAGCAAAGCTGCATGACGAGAGCACCCGTGCCTTGGACAGCGCTCTTCAGATCTTCAGCACGTGCTCCAGATCATTGAGGAAACTTGAGTGAGTGTGTGGCGGTGTTGCAGGGCATGCGTGCTGCCTGGGACAGCGCAAGGGGGCTGACCAGCAAGAGACGTGGCCTCCTGGCTTGGCCTCCTTTGTCCCTGGCAGGATTGAGGCAGCACCCTGAGAGGCAGCAGGTGGCCCCTGGGCTTAGCTCACGGCAGCCAGGCGCAGTCCCTCCAAGCACAGCCTGCCAGGAACAGGGCTCTGGCCTAATCTCAAAGTCGCTGGCATTGTAGGTGCTCTGTGGGTAGCACCTGCTTTCCTCCACTAGTGAGAGGGGCTGTGGCCTGCTGCAGGTCACAGCCATCGGGCCTCAGGGGAAGGGTCCAAGCCGTCTTGCGTGCACCCTCCCCACGTCCCTTGTGTGTGGTGCCCCAAGCTCTCCAAGTCCCCGAGGCACACACCGGCTGTGGGACAGCAGGTGTCCCTGGTTGGTGCCAAGGGGAGACGTGGGAAGTGGCAGAGCGGGACGAGCAGGACTGCGCCTGAGGCACCACTGAATTTGCACTTCTCTCCCTGTGTGCCAGGGCAATGTCTATTGGGGTCACCAGCGGGACGATGTTCTACGGCCTCTGTGGCCATCCGGAGAGGGCTGAACATACAGGTACCGCACCTTAGTCTGAAGAGTGGGAGGCTGGCGTGGGTGTGCTTAAGCACACCTGTCACACACACATCCATCATGAAGAGATGGGAAGGCTGGGGCAAGCACATATGCTACAGCCTGCCGAGAGCGGCCCAGATGTCACAGGTCTCGACCTGAGGTGGGAGAATGGGCTCAGACTTGCGGTTCCCGCTGGGTCAGCTTGCCCTGCTGCGGGGTTGACCTGTGCCTGAGGGTGTAGTCCCAAAGCTGGGAAAAACAAGGAAACCTTGAAGAATATAGAGAGTCCTGTAGCTTGTGTAGTATTTCTATAGCTTGTATAGTCTTTTAGGTGAGAGAATAAGGGAACAGAGAGACAGGTAGCCTTGAGCTAGCAGCAGCAAGGGAGATAAGGGACAAAAGGTGAAAACAAGGAGGAGAACAACAGCTCCAGACTAATCTGTAGTAACCTTTTGCTCATTAAGGGTCATAAACGTATTAAAAATCGTACCCATCAAAATGCTAACGTATGCTAATGTGGGATTTGATGTGTCCCCACTTCCCCAGCCCCCACTCTTTCTCTGTAATGTGCAAACTCAGGAGACATAAGTTAGGTGAGCTGTAATAGCCAATCAGAAGTACCCAAAGAGATAGCTTTCACAAGTTTGCTGTGTACAAGTAACGGTGATTCAAGTCAGAGGTGTGCTGGCTTTGCGGAAGATCGCCAAGCACCTGACTCTGCAGAGTTATATAATAAAATATTTATATAAATATATATATATTATATAATTAATGAATTAATTAAAAGATCTTTGCTGTGTGTGCTCATTGGTGCAGTGCACTAGGCATGCACCTATGGACAACAAGGGGAAGTAGCCCTTGGCCTTAAAGGGTGGGGCAAGGCTGCTTTCCTAACCATGTCAATGTGTTCTCTCTCCATGGCAGTGATTGGCCATAAGGTGAATTGGGGTGCCCGCTTGATGGTGCACTACCCCAGGCTGGTGTCCTGTGATGAAGACACCTACAAGGCCTCTCGCCTGCCCAGTTACCTCTTCAAGGAGTTGCCGAAGACAAAGTTGAAAGGTGTTACAGATCCCGGCGCTATCTATCAATATGTGGGGATCACCGACAAGTGGTGAGTGTCTTCCGAGCCATCTGGATGGGGCCACAAGGGGAAGCCAAGGGTGCAACCTTGACCGGTAAAGAGGAGCTGTGCAGCAAGAGACCAGCCTGGCCTCCCACAGACATCCCTTCCCTGTGGCCAAGAAGATCCAAAGGCCTGGCATGGGTCTGCTTTGTGCCTTTCTGCCCTTGTGTCTCCTGCTGCTAAGAGAGCTGCGAGTGACGCCAGTGGGGTGCAGAAGGTTGTCCTGGCTTTGGAGACGCACGCTAGCCATGCAGGCTTTGTCCAAGCGGCTTTCCGCTGGGCTCCCTCCCTGCTCTGTGTTTGCTCCACTATGTGCAAGGCTAAGGCAGAGGTCATTCTGATGCAAGGAGGAATTTTTTCCCAGCTCCTTCTGCGCAGGAAGCTTTGGGTCAGTCATGTCGCCTTGGGGAAAGGTGGGCCACTGGGCCACTCTTCCTCCTGTCTGCCTGCTCAGTTCTCAGCTGTCCCTCCGGGCCAGGGTTGGAGGACCTTTTGGATGTTAACGTTGCTGTCTCTTGAAAACTATCAAAAGACTTGAGCCAAAGGTGCCAGGTGCTTGGTGTCCTGAGCCACTAAGTGACACAGGTCCTCCTTTCCAAGAGGCTTCTTTTGCTTGTCCAGGGTGGCAGAGCAGTCTACTAGCCAACAGCACACCCTGGCTTCTTTGCCGCATCTGGGCTTTCTTTGGTTTTGGCCTCTGGCGAGGGACTCCCAACACCTTCTGCTGTCCCGCCATGGCTGCTGGCCTTCTTCGTGCTTGAAGCTGTCCTGGCATGTCCACTCGAACGTTGGCCGGGGAGCATGCTCCGGACAGCATGCTGCTGGAAAGAAAAGCAGTTACCTGCGGCGGGTCTCCTCCCCTAACACAGCAGGCTCTATATTCCCTGGCTTCTGAACAACTAAGTGAAACTCATGTTTTGTCTTCTCCCGCTTCTAGCATCTTTGACATGGGTCTTACCAAGAAGAGGTCGGACTATGGCCCCTTGCTGGGTAGGTAGAGAAGTCCTCGCTCTTCAGAACCCCAGCTGCTTCCCTTTGCCCAAAGCAGTGCACCTTGCTGGAGGTTAACCCCGGTAGGCAGCTGAGCCCCACACAGCCGCTCGCTCCCTTCCTCCCTCCTCTAGCCTGCTGGCTGGTGGGGCAGCATGAGAAACTGCAGAGGCCTTGACACTGTGCCAGCACTGCTCGGCAAGAGTTCAGTGTGTTCTCGGCGTTCCTTTGGTGGCAAGTCCAGCACATCACAGCACACTCCAAGCTCCTGTGAAGACAAGGAGCTGTATCGCAGCCAAAACCACAACAGGCCCGAAGACGCCACCTTAGCTACAGGGTGCTGGCAAGAGCTCTGGGGCTCAGGGTGCAGTGAGATGTTTGGCATGCCTTTTGGGCGCAGCTGCCTGCAGTGCCTCAAAGTGTGCCCTCCAGTCTTGGGCTGGATCAGTGTGGGGAGCTGCGTCCAGCTGGCTGAATCTCATTGCCTGTGGGAGGAGAAGCGGAGGGGAAAGAGCTCCTAGGAGCTGCGCCGTGTGGCCAGCAGGCAGGCGGCTCTGAGATGAGGGGCTTGGAAGGAGGCCTGGGTGTAGGCAGGCTTGCTGACGTGGTGGAGGGAAGCTGCCGTGCCAGCAAAAGGGAATGCTGCCCTGCTTTTCAGCATGCTGCAACAGCTTGTTTCCTGGTTGGTCTTCACAGGTCGGGAGGTGGAGATTGACCTCTTTGAACGCAGCTTGAAGGCCTATGAGACTTTGGGACAGCCGCGCATCCTGGCGTACGCAGGCATTCTGGGCTCTGGAAAGAGCCACTTACTTACTGAGCTGGCCTTTCTGGGCCAGGCCACTGGGCACAGGTAAGTGGGTTTTTTGAGCCCCTTCCCATGCCCGTCCCCTGACGTTCGTGGAAGACTGCGATGCCTCTGCCCTGTGCCTGGCCCTCCGCCCACACCCCCAGGACTGTGCACCCTGCGTTCCTTTGCAGTAAGAACCAGGCAGCGTGAGTCTCTAACTCTCCTGTCTTGGCAGGCGTGGGCTACTGGGGGCCTTTTCTGCAGCTCAACTGCCTTTTGCTTTTGCACCGCAGGGTTGTCACCATGGAACTGACCAAGGCCAACATGAGGCAGCCCTTCTCTGCCGTCTGTATGCTGGTGGCCAGGGCCCTGGGACTGCAGGCAGGTGAAACGTGCAAGGACCGGCAGCGCACCCTGCAGGCCAAGCTCCAAGGGGCGATAGAAGAGAGCAGTTACTGCCTCCTCAACAACATTTTCCTCGTCGAGGTGAGAGCGAGAGGGAGGCCTCCTGAGGTAGTCTGGTGGTTGTTTGGGTGTTCTGCTGGGCTGGGAGTTGCAGTGCTCATAGCACCCCGTTCTGATTCGTGGGTCCAGGGAGGCTCCTTGTCTGTGGTGACTTCATGTCCTGTGCATGTGCCAGGTGTCTTGGTCAGCGCCCTGGAAAGGCCAGTGAAGAGAGGCTTGCGCTGACCTCATGCAAAAGCAGAGGCGCTTTGCTCTGCCGTCTAGCTTGGTGGATAGGCATGCCTGGTCCCAGGATGATGTTTCTTTCTGACTCTGCTTTCCTGTCCAGTTTGCCATCTCAGACGAGGTTTGCAAGATGCATGACCTTCAAAGGAAAAGGGAGTTGCAGAAGACTTGTAGGAAAGTGCTACAGAAGGTGAGCGTTCCTCCTTCTACCTGGGTCAGAGAAAGAAAACAACCCTGCCCGCTGCAGGCTCCACATCAGAACAGCCTGAGTGGGCAGCAGGACGATGTGCCAGGGTCACCGCCCTTCAGGGCCCAGGAGCCCCTCCTCCCAGAAGCCCCTCTCACACCCTCCCCATATGCCTCGTCGTAGCTCGCCTCCTGTTAAGTTGGAGGGTATGTGCCCTGGAGGAGGATTGACGCCTTCTGCATTCCTTTGCCCAAGCTCCCTTCTTCAGAAGGGCAAGTGATGTTCCAGGAGGCCTTAAAGTCTCGCAGAAATGAAAAGCCAGTAAGCTTCTGAAGAGGGAAGCGGCTGGGGAGAGACTTCTGAGTATTCTCCGTCTCCGGAGAGAGAGGCTGCATCTCCTCCCCTAGAGGATGCTTGAGAATCCGCCAGACTCCACACAGATCCATCTGCTTTTTTCAGACCCTTGGAGGAGAATTTGGCATATTTGTCATCGACAACGCCCACTTCATCGACCCTGCCTCCTGGACTGTCATGTGGCCTGTGCTCCAAAGCGTCACGCTCTTTATGGTGATGAGCTTAGCTCCTGGCCACGAGAGAACGGAGAGCTTTTTCAAAGCTGCAGCAGACAGCACAACGTCCCAGAGAATCAGCTGTCTTCATCTGGAAGAGCTGAAACCTGCAGCTGTGGTGCAGAAAGTCTGCCAGGACCTTGGAGTGGTCAGCATCCCCAGGGATCTAGCAAGGTATGTTGCAGGCCACGGAGCTCTTCCGGAGGGGTTGGACCTATGCTGCCACGGAAGGAAGTCGCCCCGCAGGAAAGGAAGCACGGGGCCTTCTGGCAGCATCCTTGACTCCAGCAAGGACCTGGGTTTCTCCTTAAGACTCACCACAGCAGGTGTGAGCTAAAAATAGGCAGCTCCCAGGACGCAGCACGTGGGCAGTGACAGCCCTTTGCTGTTGCAGAGGAGGGAGGGCAAGGCAGGGAGGAAAAGGGAGAGAAGAGGAGAGAGGAGAGCAGAGGGAGATGGGTACCCAAGCCTCAGCGTGGCTGAGGTGTGAAAAAGGCTTTGACCAATGTAGCCAGGCTGCAGTAGGGATTCCCAGGAGCAGGGGTCCAGCCAGCTGCCAGAGCAGATCTGGGCTCCTGAGGACAGGGAAGATCAGGCTTGCTGTGTTGTGCTTTGGACATTGCCCACGACCATTTCCCCATGGACTCCAGCAAACAGTGTAGGGTCAGGGGTCCCAAACGCCCAAGCCAGTGGGAGGACCGCCCCCTTCTGAAGTGAGCCGTAGCTGTGACAAAGAGGCTGGTTACCCTGTGAGGCCTGAGTGACTCGCCACCCGCCCATCAGAACTGTGTTGCACCATACTTCCCTGGTGTTGGTCACTGCTGGGTCTGCTCCTGCCCAGGTTCCTGATCCAAAGAAGCTCTGGCATCCCATATTACTGTGAGGAACTGCTGCGCTGCCTGCGTCGCAACAACATGCTCTTGTTCAGCACTGGGAGGCAGGACAAAATAGTAGAGGACAACTGGGAGGGCTTGATCGGTAAGCACTCTTGTTGCGGACTGGCTAGATGCTGTTGCACGTCACCCCCCCCCCCCCCCACACACACACACACACACACGACCGTGTCCTGTGGCTTTCCAGTGAGTCTGGGCAGAGTCCGATCTGGCAGCAGGACAGAACTTGATCTGGCTGAGGTGTGGGCTCCTGCACACCTTGCTGTCACCTTGGCAAGCCACCAGCTCCCTCGAGAAGAAAGCCCTTCTGCAGGAGAGGGTCAGACCTGGGAAAGTGTAATCCAAAACCAGAAATGCCCGCAAAGGCGCTGGGAACTGAGGAGCTTGGCAGTAACGCAAGAGCAGTAATTGCAAGAGCAATGCCAAGCAGAGTGCTGTTGCCCTGGGGACAGCCTGCATGGGCTTTGCCTTTTGGATTATCACTGGCAATTTCCCTGGCTGTGGGAGGGAGCGCTGTCAAAGGTAGCAACCGCTGCGTTCTGTTGCGGGATATTCGTTCAGTACAGCTGGGCAGCTGGTCCAAAGGCAGAAAAAGAGTTGCAAGGGCAATGCAGACAAAACCATTGCGGTGGAAACCGGTTTGCCCTGCTCACTGACCGCATTCGGTGCGGGCCATGAAGCGCACCCAACCGTGACAGGTTGGACTTGCCCCACCTTGTTCATGCTCTCTCTCTCTCTCTTCCCAGCTTCTGCAGTCGAGGCTTCACCCATTGTCTCAGCCACCTCAAGCTCCAGTGCTGGGAATAACAGTGGCAGGGTCTGCACCGTCAGAGCAGATGTCAGCCTGGAGACCACCGTGCTGCCGGCTGCCTTGAAAGGTGAGGGGCTGAGTTCGTGGCTGTGCTGGGGTCCTTTCCTGGGGTGCATGTGAGAGAGGGGCTGGGCATCAGCATGCTGCAGAAGCACCCTCTCAGCCTGGGGGGCCCTGCCAGGAAGGCAACTCTGGTCTGAGCAGACAGAGCTCTGTGCTTAAGGACACAGATGTCCCCCTCCGGGCTGTGGGCCGGCTGTGAGGCCCACAGCAGTTGTGGGGAGCTCCAAGTCCAGCTCTGAGGTGGTGAAAGCGCTCTCTGCTCTCTGTGTGCGCTGCTGGGCATCAGCCTAGTTCAGCTCCGGTAGGTCGCATCACGGGTCGCATGTACCCGCAGGATCGTGCCCTCCCCATCCGTGGTGGAGGAGCTCTTATCCCTGGGCCTTGTGGCCTGTGGTTGCAAGAGGAGTGGAGCCATCTTGAAGACATTCCCCTGGGCTCCAATTGCCCACCAGGTGCCATCCTGAGGAAGAGAGGCCAAAGTCTACCCTGTTTCCTGTGGTGGAACCGTCCAGCCTCTCCAAGCTCAGGCTCCGGGACACAAAAGAGAGAGACGATTTGCTTCTTCTTGACAGATATTGCACTGGCTGAGCTGGACCGGATCACGCTGCAGAAGCAGATGGTTTTGAAGTTTGCAGCCATCATAGGGCCAGTGTTTACCACCCAGCTGCTGGCTCACATCCTTCCCAGTTGCACCAGGCAGCAGATGAATTATTTGTTGGACATGCTGGTGAGCGACAACATCCTTAAGTGGCTGAAGGACACAGGGGTGCCCAGAGACATCCAAGATGCTCGAGAGGGGCCGGCCACCTCTCAGCAGGCAGGGAGCGGTAAGTGGTGGCAGTAACGTAGACCCAGGAGCGCTGTAGCTGAAGGAGGCCTTCCCCCACCAGCTTTGTGCAAAGGGAAATTCCCAGCGGCTGTTGGGAATGTCTCTACCACTCTGGCTGAGGCCACCATCCATTGCCTTGCAGGGGTGGAGAGGCCGTCTACAAGCAAGGAGACCACGGAGCAGCAGGCTGGCGTTCTGGCCTTCTGTGCCCCGCTGCTGCAGGAGGCAGCCTACGAGCTGTGGCCCAAGAGACAGAGGGCCAGCACGCAGCGCAAGTGTGCTGCCTTCCTGGAGAAGCACGCGCACAAATGCCGGAGCTGCCACGGAGGGGACTTTGTGGCCTTCCACCGCTTCGCCGTCCCCAGGATGGGGAAAACTGCCGGGGCTCTGCTGACGAGGATGACTGGCACAGCTGGGAGGCCTTGGTGCTCGCTGGAGAACACCTGAAGAAGGACAGGACTCACACCCCTGAAGGTAGGCTGTGTGCCGTGCAGCGGAGCCCCCTCCCTCTGGAAGTCCAGGCCCATGCAGGCTGGGGCCCACCGGGTCCCCAACACCAGGGATAAGCCAGGGGACAAGGACGATCACCGCAGCTCTTGTGCCCTGGGTCTGCTCGACAGGACCCTTGCAAGCCTGCAGCTCTTAGCCCGGGCTATGTGGGGAGTCCCTTGACACGCTCTCTTCTTCCCAGGTAGTGCAAATGCCCTGCAGCCGCAGCAGGCTTTCTCGGAGGAGGAGTTCAGGTGAGGAGACAAGGTTCTGATGATTGTGGAAACGAGCGAGCTCCAGAGGAGACAGATGAAGCTCTGCCATTTGGCTGCTGGCTGGGACTCCAGCTTTGGGAGGAGGAGGCTGGCTGTGGGGTGGGAGCTGGGATGAGACAGCAGGAAATAGGGGTTTGTTGCTACCCGTAGGGAGAGCAGGGTCATCTCAGGGGATGCTCATCTGCTCTTTGCTCTCTTCTTTTCCTGGCAACCTGCCTCTGACCAGAGCGTCAGAGCGGTTTCCACCAGAGGGCAAATGGACAAGTGTGCAGCCCAGCAGGACCAAAGAGAAGGACGGTGGCGAGTGTTCCTCCAAATGCGAAGCCGTCATTGAATCAGTGCTTATGCCTTTGGCTCGCCACTATGTGGCAACAGGCAATGCTTCCCGAGCCTTCTACTACCTGCTGGAGTGTGCGGCTGCCTACCTGCACGTCTCCAACAGCTACATGGTGAGTGACCCTGCTTGCCAGCACGCATTGCACCTGGAGTCCACTGCAACAGGACACGCCTGCTGAGGGGCCTCCCAAAAGAAACAGTGGGGGCAGAGCCGGACTGTTTCCTGCGCTTTGCCTCTCCCACAGCAAGAGACGCGGGGCACTGAAGCAGGCCCGTCAGCACAAGCTGCAGTACCTGGGAGGCAGTCTGAAGGCTCCCTTAGTGCCTGAGCTCTGAGCCCACAGGGCACTGTGCTAGGGCAGGGATCACATGGGGAGATGCGGGCCCTCCTAAGGCAGGTGCCACAGGAGGCAAGAGGGAAGGGTGGAGCTAGCTGGGGGCTCTGCACCGATGCTCACCTGCTGCCTGTGTGCTTGCTCAAAGGCCCTTATGAAGCTCAACGAAGCGGAGGTCCTGAGGAACTCCATGGGGAAGACAGCAACTGTGTTAGACTGCTTTGAGGAGGTGACCTTCTTCAGCCTCAAAGCGGAGGTAAAGCGGCAGGGTGACGCCCTTCTTGCAGGGGGTGTCCCTGCTATGGCCAGCCCCTTATACATTTCTGCAGCCTCTGCAGGAGGAGAGGCTTGGGAAAGCGGTCCATGTCTGCATGGCTTCCTCTTCCTGTGCAGGTCTGCTGTAATCTAGGACGCGTGGGGCTGGCCAAGAAAACGACCAGGCAGGCGCTGAGCCTTCTGAAAAAGCGATTCCCTCAGACATGCGCCGGAGCCTTTGTCAAGTCTCTGTGGGAAAGGTTTCAGGGTGCTCTTTGTGCCACAAACAGAAGAACACCCTCTCTTCTGCTAGAGGCTCGGTAAGCAGCAGAAGGGAGAGCGTGGGAAAGGAAGAGTATTCTGGTGCCAGGCATTCAGGCCCAGGCCTGCCTGGACTTCAGGCCACGCCTAAGCTGTGCCATAGCTCATTAGCAGGACCGAGGCATTAAGGCACGACATGTGGGTCAAACAGGGGCCAGTGCAGCCTCACGCTGCCCCCCTGTGCAGTCCCTGGGCCTTTGCATAGAAAGCAGCTTGTGCCGAGGGATGCACCTGCTGGCACGTTTCGGATGAGGCTGGGGTGGCTGGGAACAGAGAAGAGATGTGAACAGGGAGGACGGGCTTAACAGGGGAAGGAAGGCAGTGACCTCAAGGGATGGGATGAGGTTGGGTTAAGGTTGGGGGGGGGAAGGGCGTGATGAGGAGAAGGCTCAGAGTTGCGATAGTCCTTCTCCTGCTGGTGCCTGGCATCACTTCCCCCCCCCCCCGTGCTGTAGTGCCAGCACACCCTCTGTAGCGGTTGGCTGCCCCTGGCAGCACTTCTTCATTTGCCCACTTCCGTGCCAGCAGCCCTTCCAGCACCAGCTCCCTTCCTCTGAGGAGGTGTACGTGTCTCAGCTGCCACCCCACTTTCCCCTGCCCAGTCTGGTTTGGTGCTCTACAGCCGCGCCTCTGGGCTCAGCAGTTTCTCTTGTGTGTCAGGAGGAAGAAGCTAGCCTGGATGCTTCAGCAGACCCACTGCCTCTCCTTACTGGGGCACCTCTACAGCCTGGAGGGCACATCAGCAGGACGGAGGTTCTCCCGCCTGGCAGCTCGCATGAAAGCCAACGTGGACAGGAGAATGGACTCCTCTCAGGAAGAAGACTCCCACCCCGACAACTGACTTTCCATCCCTGCTTTTCTCAGTGTGTCTTAGTAAAACATCTGTTTTCTTATGGTGGTGGTTGTCAGGCCTTGCCAGGGAAGGTTCAGGTTGGAACTAAGAAGCAAGTTCTTCTCAGAAAAGGAGAGCTTGCTCCCCCAGCAAGAGACGCGGGGCACTGAAGCAGGCCCGTCAGCACAAGCTGCCTTACCAGGGAGGCGGTCTGAAGGCTCCCTCGGAACCTGTGTGGGCACCTGGAGAGAGACAGCATGGGCAGTTTGGGACGGTGGAAGCTGCCATAGTGCAGAGCGAGCAGAGGAGGGGAGGGCCACGGTGGGGGGGCGTTCCAGAGTCCCCGCAGGGTCAGGTGGGCTGCTCCGTCCCGAGGCGTGCCCACATGGGCTCCGGGGTGCTGGCCCAGGTCCTTGCTGCACTTGATCGTTGGGCTGCTCCTCGTTGTGAAACATGGGATTAGAAATTAGAGAGCGATGGATTAAGAATGAATATGTAGGCAACACTCCTTGCTTCATATGTGCTACTGAGATGGGGAAGATGCTAAAACTTCTCCGAATTAATATTTACAGAATCGCAGAATTTCTAGGTTGGAAGAGACCTCAAGATCATCGAGTCCAACCTCTGAGCTAACACTAACAGTCCTCCGCTAAATCATATCCCCAAGCTCTAAGCTAGATTCCCTTTTTGAGTGGGTTTGTGAAAATTCTGCCAAAGAAGGTCAAGGACTATCAAGAGGTTTCTGTTGTGAGCACTATTTTATGGGAGCCTAGGTGGGGTGGGTATTGGAAGAGGGTGTTGACTAGGGCACTGCCTAGGGTTAGGATTAAGGTTTTGAGAGAGAAAGGTCAAACTCTCTCTAGGACTAAGGTTGTGAAAGGGCTGCCAAAGGAAGTTGAGGGCTACCAAATGCTTCAGATGGGAACACTTTTTCATGGGAGCTCTTGCTAGGACGAATGTTTGACCTGGGAGCTGTCTTATCCCTGTCCTTACGTTTGGAAAGAAAGGAAGCACAGACTCCCCTTGTGACTGAAGTTGTGAGAGTGCTGCCAAAGCAAGTGGAGGGCTACCAAAAGATTCTGTTGTGAGCAATTTTTCTTGGGAGCACTAGGTGAAATGTTTCTTGGATCTAGGCAATGTCTAGGGCTAGGGTTAGGGTTTAGAGAGAGACAGAGAAAGTCCAGACTCCCATTGTGAGCAATTTCATTAAAAGGCTGCCAAAGGAAATCAAGGGCTACTAAATAAATTGCTTCCACTGCAAGCAGCATTTCATGGAAGTGCTGTGTGTGGTGTGTGTTGGACCTGGGCACTGTCTAGAGTTAGGCTTAGGGTTTGGAGAGAGAGAAAACACAGACTCCCATTGTTAGTGTGACTGTGAAGGGACTTTCAAAGGATGTGCCTTTGGGGTTGGGGACACAGCAGCACACATCTTGTGGTTGTGAGCTGAGTGCAGACCAGAGCCAGTCCCACTATGATATGCCAGCAGGGCTCTTGGAGCCTTGGGGCACGTGGGGCCCTGCTGTATGGGCAGCACTTTGGAATCAGTCAAAGTCCACAAATTGTTTTGTTTCACAGAAAGTTCAGAGTTAGGGTTAGGATTTGGAGATAGAGAGAGTACAGACTTCCGTTGTGAGTGAGTGTGTGAAAAGGCTGCTGTGAGAAACTAAGTTGTGTTTTTGCAGTAGAGAACTAGTTTTCTGTATTCAAAGGTAGTTGTGGAGTCATAACAAGGAGAAATGCAAAGTAGGTAAGTGGACAGTAGAAGGCCCCTCACTGTTCCAGAACAAGGTAGAAGCTTGAGAAAAATAGGATGAGCAGTGTGAGAATAGTAAAACAAAGATCACAAATTCTCAAAACATAAGAAAGGAGAAATTAAAGGGTTGGAAAAAAAAAAAAAAAAGAAAGAAAGGAAAATTGTACATATATGCTATAGAGGAGTGTTGGGTAGCTTGTGAACCTGTAGTACTCAGTCAATGAGGAAACAGGGGAGGTGATCAGGCGTCGGGTAATAGGGAATAAAAGGTTATGATTTGTTTACTAAAATGCACTCTTAATTGACAGGACTTCCGCCATTCCAATCACAAATAAAATAGCTTTGCAGAAGATCCTGTCTGAAGAAAATTAATTGAGATTTTTCTCACACTGCCAAAGGAAGTAGAGATATACCATGAGATATAAAATGGCTTCTGTTGTAAATAACTTTTTGTGGGAGACCTAGGTGGAGTGGGAGTAGGATCTGTGTCACATTGAAAGGTGCCTATCAAAGTCAAACACTTGCCTGTTTAAGAGCCCTGCCAACAACTTTCACTGAGACAGTTTCACAAAGTTGAAAACTTCTAATAAGGTGACAGATGGGACTGGACTAGATGATCTTAGAGGTGTTTTCCAACCTGGATGATTCTATGATTCTATTTTCTATATGAGATTTGGAATTGTTTTTGATAAACACCCTTTCTGCAATAGCGCTCATATCTGATAACAGTGCTAGCAAAATGCTATCTCAGGTATTCCTCTCCAAAAGATGAAGGTGCAGAGCTTACCAACAAGGCATCCCTGTCTTGGTGGAGACGAAGGAGCCCAGCCTTTCACCTACCTCTTCCAGCTTTCCAATCTCTTCTTTCTCCCCCCAGCTCTTTTATGACATTCCTCTCACTTTATCAACTAATGCTAACACCAACGCTTTTTCCTAACACTAAAACCATTTCCTTTATATCCTTACATTATCTGTTCCCTTCCCTGGAGTGATGTCTAGCATGATTTGTGTGGAGAGTCAAATAGTAAAGATATGTATGTTTAGCATGTATTTCATTAAGATTCATTTTACAAATAATCAAATGAAAGGTTTCACTCCAGGCACCATGGCCTTCAAGATTCTCTTCTGCTGCCAGATAAGGACCATCCTCATATGGCAAGACACCGTCCCTCAGTAGCCTCTCATACCAAGCCTACAGACCTCCATCCACAACATCTGTATAAGAGAGAAGTGGAAGCAGGCTGCTCAACTCCCACCTTGCCCAAGGCCAGTGCTTATCAGAGACACTAGCAAGTCTGACTATTCTCTGCATCTACCTCCCGCGATTCCTCTCTCCCACTCCTTTACCCAAACCATTCACCTGCCCCAAGGATAATTCTCCCACACTGAGGACTGGGCATCACCTGTAATACCCAAACGGGAAATACTTAAAACTGCCACACCAGTCCCTCAAATAAATAACCTCTGTTTCAACATGGTGGTCATCACTTAACTTGCTCAGGTAGGCTCTGGTGCTGACATTCCACTTCATGCCCTGCTTTGCATCTTCACAGAATCACACAGAATCACAGAATTTCTAGGTTGGAAGAGACTTCAAGATCATCGAGTCCAACCTCTGACCTAACACTAACAGTTCCCACTAAACCATATCCCTAAGCTCTACATCTAAATGTCTTTTCAAGACTTCCAGGGATGGTGACTCCACCACTTCCCTGGGCAGCCTGTTCCAATGTCTAGCAACCCTTTCAGTAAAGAAGTTCTTCCTAAGATCCAACCTAAAACTCCCCTGGCGCAACTTTAGCCCATTCCCCCTCATCCTGTCACCAGGCACGTGGGAGAACAGACCAACCCCCACCTTGCTACAGCCTCCTTTGAGGTACCTGTAGAGAGCTTCCAAACAAGCAAAAACTATTTTCATGTAGTCACCAACTGTAGTGCCTTCCCTCCAACACTATACACTAGATCACCTTTACAGAGAACTCCACTGCATCCATTACCCTGTAGCACATGCCTCATCCCTCCACATCTGCAAAAACAATATAAAAAATCACCTGGATGCTGATCAATAGCTCAACTATTCTAGAGCTATTCTTGAATGAATAGCTCACTGGAAAAAGAGATGCAAACCTCCCTGGGCTGAAAAGTTATCCATATACCACTCATGAGTTTCAGCCTCATCAAAATTATGACTTTCTCAGGCTTTCTCAAAAACAAAACAAAACAACAACAAAACCAAGCTAAACCAAACCAAACCAACCAATAAACCATCCAACCAAAACCAAAAGCCAAAATATAAAATTAATCAGATAACTAGATTTATAAACATTTATAAACTTTATAATCCTTTGGGTCTGGTACTAGCTTGGTATACTGCTAATTACATCATTAGCTATATCCTATTTCATAGACCTCTGTTCCTTCTCCCCTGCCAGGAAGACTGTTTTCTAAAGTGCAGTGAGTAGGATTCTGATATATAAAAAATGAATATGTTATAAATGAAGTGCAAAGGGATGATGAAAGCTAAGTAATGTGAAAAGCAGACCAATTAGCCTGAAAAGAATTTGAAATCACTAGCAGTGAAAATCAGGGCAACAATTTTAACATAAGTGGCTGCATACTCTTTGCTTTTAACCTAGAGAAATGCTCTGAATTCTAATTAACTGGAGAAAAGCAATCCTGTAGTCATGCACCTTCATGAACATCATATTGAGTATGGAAATGAAACTGAGGTGAATATTGTAAAAGTTCACATGAAATGTGTTCATTAGTCCATAAATCACCCACCTTGACAAATATAGAAGAAGCATGAGATGTAATTTAATATTGTCTTAGGTCTCAAGAGAAATAAGTTACATGACTACTGAGTGACATACTAACTGTTAACATGAAATACGAAATGAAGGGACCATAATTTGATGGCCTGTTATATTCACAGAGAGGTAGATATTAGTGCTATGGACTTCAGGGTGCTTGTAACATCATATGTAAGCCCACAATGACTACCTGTGTGACGGTTTGGAGGGTAAGAGCCATGCTGCCAGGCTGTTGTATATGGGGCCCTGAGGTTGCTTGCGGAGGGCAGAGGCAGCCTTGCTGCACCAGCTGCTCCTGCCTCCTTGGAAGGGCTGTGGAGCTCACTGTGGCCTGGGGGGACAGTGGGAGCCGTGGGGCTCCCGTGGCAAGAGAGGAGCGCAGCAGGTCTCTTCTGCTGCCCACTGGGATGAGGGAGGCCCCAGTGGACTGCAGGCTGGCAGACGTGCCTCCAGGCAACAGGAAGGGCTGGAAGGACTTTGCAGGGAATTACAGGCCCGTCAGCCTGATGTCAGTATCAGGGCAGGTTACAGAGCTGTGTTTGGGATTTAGTATGAGACTAACGTTGGTATCACCCTGATGTTTTAATTGTTGCAGAGCAGTTCTTACACTAAGCCAAGGACTTCTCAGGTTCTTGCTCCGTCCTGCCAGCAGGCAGGCTGGGGTGAAGAAGAAGCTGGGAGGGGACAAACCCAGGACAGCTGACCCAAATTGGCCAAAGGGCTAATCCACACCATATGGCATCATGCTGAACAATTATATGGGGGGCTGGACAGGGTGGGGGGTCTGGCTGCTTAGGGATAGCCTGGGCATCAGTCAGCGGGTGCATTGTACATCACTTGTTTGTACACAGTATTATTAGTTTTCCTTTCCTTTCCTTTCCTTTCCTTTCCTTTCCTTTCCTTTCCTTTCCTTTCCTTTCCTTTCCTTTCCTTTCCTTTCCTTTCCTTTCCTTTCCTTTCCTTTCCTTTCCTTTCCTTTCCTTTCCTTTCCTTTCCTTTCCTTTCCTTTCCTTTCCTTTCCTTTCCTTTCCTTTCCTTTCCTTTCCTTTCCTTTCCTTCCTTCTTTCCTTCCTTCTTCCTCTCTTCCTCTCTTCCTTCCTTCCTTCCTTCCTCTCTTCCTTCCTTCCTCTCTTCCTTCCTTCCTTCCTTCCTTCCTTCCTTCCTTCCTTCCTTCCTTCCTTCCTTCCTTCCTTCCTTCCTTCCTTCCTTCCTTCCTTCCTTCCTCTCTCTCTCTCTCTCTCTCATTCTCTCTTCCTCTTCCTCTTCCTCTTCCTCTTCCTCTTCCTCTTCCTCTTCCTCTCTTTTCCCCTTTATATTCCTTGTATCTTGCAGTTCACTCTCATTCCTTGTCAAGTTAGAACAGTTGGACCTTGGTGCTAATGACCTGGAATTACTGGTAGGTGAGGGATGGTGGGGAGGGAATATGGGTGGTTGGTAGGGGTAGCATCTGTACCTTTTTGGAAGTGTTTCTTGTTTTGTTTTGTTTTGTTTTGTCTGAAATGCAAAGAAGTAGACCCTCAGGTTGTTTGGGAAGATTCTGATCTGCCCAGGATGGCCTAGTCATTGTTCCCAGTGTAATGTTTTCTTTGCATGTTGGCCCTGTTTCACTTTCTACTACACTTATACACACCTTGCTCTGCTTTTTCCAAGCCCCTTTGCTCTGAGGCATTCTTTGTTGCTATCTAGCTGCCTAAAGATCTTTCCTTTCCAATGAAATTCTTGTCTGGTACTTTATTTCTCTGCTGTGTTTCACTGCCACCAGCTGTCGTTTTTCACTTCTGCTGGGCTGACTTTCTGCATTTCCCTTCGTAATTTATTTTCTCCTTTAGAAAGTACAGGACCATTCCATGTTGTTCCTGACAGTGATGTCAGCCTAGCATGTGGTGGGTGCCTCCATGGAGGGCTCTGAACCCAAGCCTAAACCTAAGTACGCTGAGAGCCAGTGCATAATCTTGAATTACAGCTCGTCTTGACACTGGGGGAAATCCAGTGATATTTACCTTTGCAGTTGTGGATCAAGTTGTTACTGAACCCTGTTCTTAATGTTCTGAAATGCTTTTTGGCAGAAAGCCAACTAAAATGGGCGACAGAAGAGATTTTGCAGCTTCCTATGCACAAAGCTGCAGCCTGCTTGTGAGAACAGTTGGCTGATGCTTGAACAGCACTCGAGTGGTGCTTTAACTCCTAAACCAAACACTCATCAGTGTGTGTTGTGTTTACAGGTAACAAAAGGAGCAATACTATGAACACGTCTACCATTGCTGATAGCGCTGCTATATCATGTTGGGATTGTCAGTGTTAACCAAAAGCTTTTATTCATGTCTGGGAGGAGGGGGAGAAAGACACATTTCTACTGTGGGTCCAGCATTTCCAAAACCTTGCTACTGGACAGTCCTTCCTGTTGTCTTCCATGTTTCCTGTTGGGAGCTTCCGCAGCCAGTATGCTAACCCAGACACTTCCAAACATATTTGCTGCAGTATTGTGGCACACCAAAATGTTAGTTTCATAAACCATTTGGTGAATGGTTGTAGGAGGTGTGAAAGCAGTAACATCGAGTTTTGCAGAGTTTTAGTGTGATTTGGAATATCCTAGAGCAGTTTCTCCCCTGGAAAGGACTGACACTGCTACTGCTGTGACACTGCTACTGCCCTGCTCTGTTACAGCCAGATAACTCTGGGAGTGCTACCAAACTTGTGCGAGCTTTGGTTAGACCAGAATGAAGTCCTGTACCCAGCTGCACACTGTAATAGCAGAGAAGTCCACATCAGATTCTGTGACGTTTTGTTCATGTCCAGCTTGGGCTCTAGTGGTCTGATAAAACATGTCATTTGAACTGATTCAATCTTGAGGTATGACACGTATTCCTCTGATTGTTAAATGTCATGCTCTGCATGAGTGCTTTTTCTTCGGTAGGGCCTACAGCGCAGAGAAACCCCTCATCCCAGTGAGCTGAAGGTTATGAAGAAAGTTGTTGAAGTTCCGTGCAATGAGGTACATGCTGCAAAACCTGGCACAGACCTGAATTCACCTAAGTCAGAAGCGAGCGCTGTTCACTAAGAAATGGATAACTGTACAGAACATGTTGCAGATGGGGGAAATGGAGAGGCAGTGTTTGTAAGCTGGGCAGAAAGAACTTAACTTTTGGGAAATGTGAGACTGGACTGAGCATGGATTGCTTGCATTTCATGAGTTATAAGCTACCTTGTGGTGTTTGCAAGGACCACTGAGACAGCACAAGATACAGCAAGGATACGGAAAAGGCCATCATGGGGAATGTGTGCCTCAATGCCGCTTCAGTCACAGAAGAGGGAGAGAAAAAGAAGGCTTTGGGAAATGGTGTCAAAAGCCTTGCTGAAGTCAAGGTAGACCACATCCACAGCCTTTCCCTCCTCCACTAAGCACGTCGCTTTGTCATAGAAGGAGATCAGGTTTGTCAAGGAGGACCTGCCTTTCATAAACCCATGCTGAGTGGGCCTGATCGCCTGGTTGCCCTGCAAGTGCTGCGTGAGGACTCTCAAGATAATCTGCTCCATGAGCTTCCCTGGCACTCAGGTCAAACTGACAGGCCTATAGTTCCCCGGGTCTGCCCTCCGGCCCTTCTTGTAGATGGGCGTCACGTTTGCTAGCTGCCAGTCAACTGGGACCTCCCCCGATAGCCAGGACTGCTGATAAATGATGGAAAGCGGCTTGGCCAGCTCCTCCGCCAGTTCTCTCAGTATCCTCGGGTGGATCCCATCCGGCCCCACTGACTTGCACACATCCAAGTGCCGTAGCAGGTCGCCAACCATTTCTTCATGGATAGTGAGGGCCACATTCTGCTCCCCATCCCCTTCCACCAGCTCAGGGTACTGGGTATCCAGAGAACGACCGATATTGCCGCTAAAGACTTGTGGTGGTTTTACCGTGCTGGGCAGCTAAACCCCACAACCGCTCTCTCACTCCCCCTCCTTTAGATAAGGAGGGGGAGAAGTAAAGCAAAGAACAACTCACGGGTTGAGATAAGGATAATTTAATTAAAGGGAAATAATTATAATAATTAAATAAAGACTACCATGAAGTAAACAATTTAACTAAGGGGAAAATAAAAGGGAAAGGGGAAAAAGGGAGGAAAACAAACAAACAAAATAAATGAAAACTATATGGAAGTGCAGAGGAAAGAAATTACTCTCTACTTCCCACAAATGAGCGATGATTGACCACGTCCTTGAAGCAAGGCCTCAACGCACGCAGCCGGTGTTCGAGAGGAGGACCGACGTCTTCTCAACGAGAGCCCACCCCTCCCCTCTTCTTCCTGTTTCCACCTTTTATTGCTGAGTGTGACACCACATGGTATGGAATATCCCTTTGATTGGTTTAGGTCAACTGCCCTAGTGATGTTTCTCTCCTCACTTTTTGCCCACCCCCTAGGAGGGTTAGAGAAAGGCCCAATGCTGTGCCACTGCTGCTCAGCAGTAGACACAACACTGGTGTGATAACACTGCTGTTCCAGCTACAAGTACAGAGTACGGCACTGAATGGGCTGCTGCCGGGAAAGTTAACATTCCAGCCAGACCCAGTACAAGACTGAGGCAAAGAAGGCATTAAGCACCTCCGCCTTTTCCTCATCTTTTGTAACAAGGTTTCCCCCCGCATCCGGTAAAGAAGTCCGTTTTGCATTGATGGATTTAGCTACATATATGGTAAAATATCCTAATTATCTGGGATGTAGACGAGAACCTTATGAGCAGCAGATGTAAAAAGGAAGATATCGCTCAAGGCCAACGGGTGAGGGAAGGATGAACAACTCATTAGGGAAGGATGAACAACTTGTTGGCAGGAAACAAGGCAAAGACAAGCAAAAAAGGCCTAAACTGTCCAACAGAAGGTCAAAGTCCACAAAGGTCAAGAGAGCTTAACCTGCTCTTCCTCGTTGCCTTCATCCTGAAAGACCCCTGCCCACGACCACCAGGCTACATTGCGCAGGCGCAGCCGGAAGGAACTAAGGGCAGGCAGTATAGAAATGAGTACTTGGAAGAGGTCTGCCTTTTTGGGGAAATCAATGAATATGTATGAGAGCTCATGTAATATGTAACAGTATTCGTGTATAAAATTGTGAGAGACGAGCGGGCAGGCGCGCACCTTTTTCAGGGAAGCCATTCCCAGTGTGTCCGGTGCACCGCAATAAAGCGTACCTACTTTACAACCTTATGGTTGTGGAGTCTTTTCCGCGCGTCGGTTAGGGCTGTGCTTAGGGGAGAGAGAAAGCTCGGGCTCCCTTTGTAAGTGGAGCTGTGAAATGGCAGCTAAAGGAATTTGTGGACTATGAAAAGCCTTCTGTTGTGAGCACTGTTAACCGCCATCTAACAGTCACTCGCCTGAGGCGATCGGCTCTGGGGCAGATGTATTCCACAGTGGAGTGGGGATCACAGTGTGCAGCCATCAAAGTAGCTGAGGGAACCACCAGAAGCCGGCAGCCCTCACGAGGGCAGCTAATGAGGCTTTGCTGGAGCCAGGAGTGCCCCCCTAAGTCACACAAAGGCAGCCCCTGAGGACTGTGGCTCCTCACCTAAGGCTTGCTGGGCAGCACTTGACGGATGGGCATGAGGAGAAGCTAAAGAACATCATCGAGGGAAAGAAAAAGAACATCATCACCAGCCTGGGAAGGGAGCCGCAGCCAGGGCAGGGGTCTGGCCCTGTGTCCGCGGTGGCGGGCTCTAGAGCCCAGGCCCTAGGGAACAGCCTGCTGGGGTCCCCGTGCGTGGTGTCCCTGGCTGCCTCCTGCCCTGGTGCCTCAGTGACTGCAGCGCTTCACCTGCCTGCTGGCCTTGGCTGCAGATGAGCAGCTCTGGGGGACCTCTGTCCTGCAGCCCCAGCAGCATGAAGTGCCGGAGCTGGTGGTTGCCCCACACCTCTGCCCGAGTACTGAACCCTCTGGCAGATGCCTTCCCCAGCTGCTGCACCTCCCCAGCAAGGGCCAGGTGCAGCACTGCTACCACTCCAGCCCCTGCGGCCACTCCAGCCCAGTACAGGCACCTGTGTGGTGCTTAGCTGCCAGCCGGGTTAAAGGATCGATGGGCCGAGTTCAATCTCGTGCCACTATACAAGGCTAAGTGCTGGCTCCTGCTCTTGGTTCACAGCAACCTAATGCAGCCACCTAGGCCTGGGGAAGAGTGGCTGGAAGTGTGCCCAGCAGAAAAGGACGTGGGAATGCTGGTTGATGGCTGGCTGAACGTGAGCCAGCAGCGTGCCCAGGTGTCTCATCCTGGACGGCATGAGAACTAGCGTGGCCAGCAGGACTAGGTGGTAAGATCAGAGCACATGATGACACTAGTCACCCCAGGACTCTGAAAATGTGCCATTTCCAGTTCCAAAGCCGAAGTCACAGGTGTTTTCTAATGTCTCCCTATGGGCAGGATTTTTGGATGTGCTCTAAATTGTGCTCGCTCTCTCTGTCTATTGGATGTGTGACCACGTTTTCAGAAGGACGGAAAATGCAATGTAGAGGCTTTTTTGCAAAGCACTTCCTGGCACTGAAAGAGATTTCAGCGTGAGGGAAAGGATGTAAATGTGATATGCCAAAAACTGCAGAAAGTGGGAGAGAGCATCTGTGCCTCACACACTCAGTGGTGTGGCCAGGGTAGTATTATCACAGGAAGGATTAATGATTAGCAAGAGATCACAAAAGAATTGGTAAGTTTTGATACCAACAAAAGAAGTTAGCCGTGATGGCAACACTTGGCAGGATACTAGGGTGTCATCGCCACATCTGCCTCCAAGCTGAAGGCTGACAGTGTTATTTACTCCTATGTGGCACTAGAGAACTTTCTAGATTGCTCAATAGCAACCAGAAGGCACCCTTGTGTGGAGATCACGTTCCTCACAATCCAAACAACTCAAATTACAGAAGTTTCTCTGCAGACCCTGCAGACAGGGGCTTCTCCCTGTTCTAAAAGCTGTGGGGTCAGGGTAGAACAAGCAGGGAAAGTGGCCCAGAAGGTGTCCATGTCCACACTTTCCCAAAGTATATTCACCTTTTCAGACAATAAAGTGCTGTTAGAGCTCCTCCTTTTTGCCCTTATCAGTGGTCGCTCAGGAGGTTTCTGCTTCTTAGGTGCACAGCCAAAGTTCCAAGGGGCCACTTGGGCCTTCTCAAGGATTAGCAGTTTGCAGGCTGACTGGCAGTTGTGTTTTAGCAGACCTTTGCTGTCAGAATGTCTCCCAGGATTGCCAGGTCACATCCATGGCTGCTCTGGCCACTGAGTGGGAGAGGCAAGGCTCTGGTGTGCCCATGAAGACAAAGGGAGGTCCTTCAGGCACACTGGCGCTCTGGGACACGCCACAGAGCCACAGGGTGGTCCCAAGAGGGTGTGAGGGCACACAGGTGACGCGCGGAAAAGACTCCACAACCATAGGGTTGTAAAGTAGGTACACTTTATTGCGGTGCACCAGGCGCACTGGGAATGGCTTCCCTGAAAAAGTGCACACCTGCCCGCTCGTCTCTCACAATTTTATACACGAATACTGTTACATATTACATGAGCTCTCATACATATTCATTGATTTCCCCAAAAGGCAGACCTCTTCCAAGTACTCATTTCCATACTCCCCGCCCTTAGCTCCTCCCGGTTGCACCTGCGCAGCGTAGCCTGGTGGTCGTGGGCAGAGGTCTTTCAGGTTGAACGCAGTGAGGAAGAGCAGGTTAAACTCTCTTTACCTTTCTGGACTTGGACCTGCTGCTGGACAGCATGTAGAAGTTTTTTGTTTATCTTTGCTTTCTTTCCTGCCAACATGTTGTTCGTCCTTCCCTCACCCGTTGGCCTTGAGCGATATCTTCCTTTTTACATCTGCTGCTCATAAGGTTCTCATCTACATCCTTATAATTAGGATATTTTACCATATATGTAGCTAAATACTAATTTGGATAAGTTTTAGCATCTTCCCCATCTCACAGCGGCCTTGTGGCATCTGAGAGGAGTCAGGTGCCTGGGCCTCACGCCCTCCGCCCTGGAGACAGCGTCCCCCTTCTGTCCTGGGTGACATCACAGCAGAGCCCTTTGTGACTCACCCCTGGGACAGCTACAACTACCCAGCACCAGCAGGGCAGCCCCACAGTGTCCACGAGGATTACAATGGGACAGTGCACGAGTTGTGCGGCTCCTTGCCAAAGGGGCACTGACGATTTTGCCCTGGCGGGGCTGCTATTACTTGTCCCCGAGATCCTGAACGCTGAGAAGGATAGCAGATCTGCTGCATATTCTACGTGGGAGACCCATGTGCTTCAGAGGGGTAAGTACGCAGGCACTGCTGGGCCCGTCCAGCCTGGCCCCAGGCTCCAGGCTCACCAGCAGGCTGGAGTCGGGGCTCCACCAGGGACGGGTGCCACAGCATGGCACTGCCATGCCACTGCCACAACTGAGGAAGCCAAGCGAGCGAGGGTCCCCAGCGGGCTGGACGGGACCAAAGTCAGCGAGTGCACCCTGTTCTGCAGCAGGAGCCCGTTTCCCTGGAACATCAGCAGAGGGGTACAGCCGGCGGGGGGCATGCCGGTTCCTGAAGGGCAGGGCAGCTGTGAGCCAGGAGCCAGCCCCAGCACAGCCTCCCCTGGCAGCAGGGGAGGCTCCCAGCGGGAGAGAGTGGAGGGGACCCAGCTCTTGCTGTGGGGACAGGCAGCAGAAGGCTGCTCACCTGGCAGGAGTGCTGCAGGACAGGGACCTTTCCTGCTCTGCTGCCAGCGGCAACCTTGAGGAAAGGGGGCATCAGTGCTCCGACCCAGGGCTTGCAGTCGGCAGGGCGGTGGGCACAGGGCTCAAGAGAGGGCATGGCTCTTCCCTCTGCCTCCTGCCCCGCCTACAGCTCTGTCCATTCTTTTTTAATCAGATGATGCTTCTGCTGCCTCCGTCATGTCTCCGGAGCCCAAGGACGTGGAAGCCTGTGACTACTTCTGGGCTGTTCTCACTGGCACCAAAATGGTAACTGCAGACTTTGTCAGTGCGTGAGGCTCAGCCTGCTTCTCCCAGCTGGGGGCTGCCATGTTTGCTGCCCACACACAGGCTTTTGGAGGGCTGCTGGCTGTGCTGAGCTGCTGCCCTCCTGGCCCCTTGTGCCATCACTGCACCCCTGTGGTGCAGTGGCCCTGCTGGCCATGTCGCCGCCCTCTCACCCTCCCTATTTGTCTCTCTGCTCCCTGACTGTCAGGAAGAGGACTGGAAGCTGAAGTTTCTGGCCTCGATCCGCACCATCTGCAGCACCAGGATGGAGAGGACATACATGTACCTGCCCAGCGACGAGCTGGGAGTGGAGAAGAAGGTGAGGGGATACCCAGTGGGGCGGGGAGGGGGGAAGGGTGAGCTGTCCGGGCACCAGCCCAGCAGTCAGAACAGCACAGGGGTTTCTGCACACAGGGGAGGGTGGGACGGGCCTCTGTGGGCACAGAGCAGCCTGGCCTGTGCCCCCCTTAACCCCCCGGGTCTTGACGCCAATGCTGGTATAGTGCCAGCAACGCTCTGCCTGCCCTGCAGATCAGTGCCAGCCCCTAGCAGCTTCCCGTGTCCCATCCTGACCATGTTGTCTCTCTCCAGATGCAACTGCCTAAGTCTCCCTTCGACCACCTGCGCACTGTGATGCTCCTGGGCTGGCAAGCTGCGTATGCCATCAGTGAAAGGAGGTACCTGCCCCATACCCTGGCTTGGCCAGGGCCTCTCCACAGCATGGGCCTGACAGCAGCGGGCTTCCCCCACCCGGGCAGGACTTTGGTGCTCTGTCTTAGGGCCTCAGCTCTCCCCTGCACCAGATAGGAGGGCAGAGGGTGCCATGCCAGCAGAGCCAGCCGGCAGTGCCGGCAGGGGCTCTCCATTGTCTCCCTTCCCAGCTTTTTTCCCTGAAGGGAGAGAGGCAGGAGCTGGAAAGGGCTTTGTGCACTGCATGCCATGACTGCCCTCTATCCCTGGCTCAGCAGCACGGGAGAGGGAGAAGATGCCTCCACACAAGCCTTGCCCACCCAGTACGGGTCCCACCTGGTGACCCCAGGCCCTGACATCTACGGTCACCTTCCCAGGGCATCTGGGCACTGCTCCTAGTGCCAGCCTCCAACGGGCACCTTCTCTCCTCTCCTTGCAGCAAAGAGAACCTAGCACTGCTGTCACAGCACCTCGGCCCCTGCATCAACGCCATTGGCTCTCTTGCTTCAGAGACGGAGAGGGGCAAGTTGGATGCTTCACTTTATGCTGAGGTAAGCAGCGAGTGAGCTACAGAGAGCCTGCTGCCAGTCAGTTCCTGCGCACTTTTTCCTAGTTAGCTTTGGCTGCTGAAAGACCACGGGAGAAACAGAAAGACAACGGAGATCCTGAGACACCACTGGGCAGGTTGCTGGCACCACTGGGCAGCTGAGGCCTGCCTCAGGCAGCAGGCATTCAAGCCTGCTTCCCATGAGGAAGGACCAACAAAAAAGCACCACCCGCTCTGTCTTCCTTACAGATTCTGAAATCTCTGGACAGTGTGCTGGAAGTGCTGGTGTGTACTTCATCGGACTACACTGCCGCTACGCTGGAGATCATCTTGCAGGTCTGTCCCCAAGGCCGCGACGGGCTATACCCCCTTTCCAGGCTCTTCTCTTGTTCAGGAGAAGCCTGGGCACGCTGCGTAAACCCTGCCCGGCGCTTGGCAGAGCTGCCGCTACGGGAGCTGCCACTGCATCCCAAGGCAAACCAGCAGCTTTTCTCTTCTCAGGCCCTGCTGCCCCTCACAAGATCCGAGAAAGTGGCAAAGCGTCGGTATGCCGTGGGGAGGATTGCCAGTCTGAGCAAGGCCCTGATCCCCACTTCTCTGATGCAGGTAAGGAGCTGGTGGTTCAGGCAACCTCTAAGCACTCCCTCACCCCTTCCTGCTGTCTCAAGTGCACTAGCTCAGCCAAGCTGCCACTGTCCATCCTCTCAACCCCAGGACTCGTTCACAAACAGAGTGGGCACGGTCAGCGTTCGCACCTTCCAGACGAAGCCTGTGCCACTCCTGGGGCAGCTGATGGGGTGCCTCACCCTGTGCTGTGCCGAGGAGGACGAGAACATCAGCTGTGGGTCTGCAGAGGCTCTTCACGCCATCCACAGGATCGTGATGGTGCGACAGAGTAAGAGAGGCTGGGGTGGGCTAGCACCTTCCAGACACGAGGGCCCAGTCAAGACCAGGCATGGTGATACGCCGCTTTGTCCGCCCTCCCCAGCTAGAGGAAAGAGCAGCACATTCCTCCAAGGGTGGAGCAGGGGAGCAGCCGTGCTGCACCAACCCTAGGGGGCTCCCCCAGCCCCTATTGGAGCAGCAGGATGTCCCCTGGGGCAGTGGCTTAGTAGCACTCCTGAGAACCAGTGGACTGGAGAGCCTGTAGCAGTAGCAGCATCGTGGGGCTTCTCTCCTGCTTCAGAGCAGAAAGCCGGACCAAACTCTCTGGCCTTTCTGCAGACTGCGAGGCGGTTTGCCCTCCTCCCCCTTGCAACAGAAGACCCATTTCCTCCCTGGCATGTCTCCTGTCCCCACCCCCTACCCTCCACCCAACACAGAGTGCCCCTCTTTGACAGACACAGCGCCCTGCCACAATCAGAGCTCTGCTTGGTGTTCTCAGCTGTCTTCTCCAAGCAGCAGCTTCTGCATCATTCCTACCACTCACCCACTCTCTGTTTGCCTTGCTGCCCAGGCCACCTGATGACACCTACCTATCCGTATCTCTTGCTGGAGCGGGAATGCCCAAGCACCTTCCTGCCCAAGGACGCTGCTAACGAACCAACGGTAATGAGCCCCTCCCTTCCTGGGATTCTTGGCTGTGAGGTTGACAGGAGACCTGGATGAACCAGTGCCCCAAGAACTGCGGGCAGGAGGCAGGGTCCGTCACGGCCTCCCAGCAAGCCGGCTGCAGGGTCCCACCATATCTCAGCAGGGAGCAGCCAAAGGCTAATGTCAGTGGCCAGCGTCAGCACTGCAGGTCCAGCTGTCCTGGCCACCCACAAGGCCTGGCTGCCTACACACCACCAAGTGTGCCCTGACCCTGACCTCCACCACCTGCCTTCACCCTGCGGGGCAGTTCCCTCTCCGCAGCCACTGAGGCTACAGTCATCCCAGCCCAGGCCAGCCCTTGCAAGCCCACGCCAGCTCTTGCTCCTGCCTGTGCTGGGGGCACAGTGCCAGCACTGCCCTGGCTCTCTCTCCAGAGCTGCCCTCGCTGCTCAGCTGCAGCCCGCCACCAAGGCAGGCTGTGTGACATGTCTTCCCTCTCGCAGGTATTTGGCAGCTTCCTCTTCCCTGTCGAGAGGACGGACTTCATCCTCACCATCTTGGAGGGCATGACACACCCCAGGGTCTCTGACACAAAGGTGGTTGCCCGCGTGTTGGATATGATCACAGACTCACAGATGGAGGAGGTTAGCAGTTTGCAGACAGATTGCCCTGTGCTGTTGCCCTCTCGGGGGCCGTTCTCCCTGGCCCGGGTCCAGGGCTTGGGAGTCCCCGACAGCCATTCGGGCTGGCAAAGAGCCACAGGAGGGAAGCATTTGCTGGTGGCAGCTGGGGCCATGGCTGTGCTCCGCTCCATTCTCCCTCGTCTCTCCTCCAGGTGCCACGGGTCATGCAGATCATCCATGACCGCCTGGCGTCGGTCAGCAAGGAATCACTCCTGGACATCCTGAAGAGGACCCTTTTCCAGATCACCTCCTTGCACCCTGAGCACGCGGTCCAGGGCCTGCTGGAGGTCTTCCCGTGGTGCGATAGGTACAGGGCCCCCCCACCCACCTCTGGCACAGCTCAGGACCCTCAGGGCCGGCACAGGCCAAGGGGCAGTGGCTGGGGTGGCCCCATCGACAGCATGCTTTGTCTCTGCAGGGTTGCCACGGCCATGTGGCAGACGATGGTCTCCGAGCCCTGCGTTGCAGAGGACGTGCTGAGAAAGCTGCTGATGCAACGCATAGGGCCTGGGCACGATGGCTTTGGCCCACACCACAACTGTGTCCGTTCCTGGGCTGTGAGTTCCTGGACCAGGCCTCGCTCACCCCCAGTGGGGCTGCACTCCCCTCCCCATCCCCTCCTCCCCTCTTCCTCTGTCCCCAAACGACAGCCTTCCCTGGGGCTCCCCAGTCAGGGGGGCTGGGAGCCAGAGCCCAGCAGGGCCACATGCACTGCTGGGGCCCCACTGCGCACAGGCACGCAGCCCACCCCTGCCCTGCCGCTCTCTGTCCTCCTCCCTCCCCGCCTGCTCCTGCCTTGCTGGGCAGCCCCGGGCAGGGCGGCTGCCTGGCCCAAGCAGGCTGCAAGGTTTGGCCCAGGGAGCTGAGGACAGCTGGCAAGACCCCCGGGGCCTGCTGGGCCCTTTGCTCTGGACACGAAAAGCTGGCTTGCCCATGCCACAAAGCAGAGACGAACCCAGGGAGCCGCTGGGGCTGGGCCCCAGGCCAGGCAGCCAGGCAGCGGGCTCTGGCCCGGTGCCTCCATCAGCTCAGAGCGACGCCTCACCCCCACCTCCCTCACCCCCCAACCCGCAAGCTCTGGCAGTGCTGCAGGGACACCTGTGCACTGAGAGCTGCACCTGACTGTTTTCTGCAGGTAACCAGTGCCATGAACAAGATCTTCCAGCTGCCCTCCAGCAAAAACATTGCGCACTCACTTTTCCACAAGCTCTACATTGCCGTGCTCTTCCAGATCTCCTTCATCCATGAGTGCACACTGCAGGACTTCAGCAGGAGCAGCAGTCAGATGGGGGAGTGCATGTGGCCTCCAGGCATCTTTCTCAGGTGCTCCATCCCCTCTGCCAGGTCTGTGCCCCAGGCCGGAGCCAGCGCTGGGGCGCCACATGTGACGCGCATTGTGCTCTGCATGCAGGACTGCGGTGATGACCATGAGAGCTCTTTTCCAACACGTGGGGGGTGCCACTTTGGTTGAAGACATCCAGACACAGGGTGGCTGGGACACGCTTTTAAGACATGAGACCTTCCACACAGGTGTTGCTGTGCTGACTAGGTGAGCGCCTCATCAGTTGTCCTTGTCTCCCCTGGCACTCTTCCCCCAGAGGTGGAGGGCCCCACGTGATCCCCTTCCTCGTGGCTGGTGAGGTGTCCCCAGGGGTCCGAGGGACAGCGTTGACCCTCAGTGCTGGTGACTGAGGGATCTCAGGAGAGACCGGCAGGGGAAGTGGCCTCTTTGATCTTTACGGTCCCTTCCAACCCGAGCCATTCTACGATTCATTCTATGATTTCCATGCTGCTGCCTCTGAGAGCTCCTTGGTGAAGGGCTGCTCTTGCCCAGTGCAAGAGGAGGACTCACAGGACCTGTCACCTTCCAATGCACTCCTTCCTCGGGGACCAGTGGTGCAGGAGAGTGCTGGGGCTGGCTCTGCAGGCAATGCCACAGCCTGCACTGGAGCTGTGTGGCAGAGCAGCCGGAAGGGTGGCCAGAGAGCGCGGGAAGGCTCAGTGGCCTGGGGATCCAAAGTGGTCAGGAAATGGCATCTGTTGGAAGGCCACAACTTGTGTGTAGGCAGGGCATCCCTCAGTGAATCGAGCACATCTGTGCTCGTCACCCTCCATGTTTGCAAAGGTAAGGTATGTGGTGAAGGGCGGGCGGCCTCTCCTCAAGTGGATGGCACCAGCTGCTGAAGCAGAGTGCAGAAATGCAAGCCTTGCCCTGGTCTGGCCCATGGGATAACAGCTAGCGCTGAAAGCACAGTCCCAAGGAGGTTTGTTTGCCCAGCTTGGTAGTACCAATGCGTTCTTCCCCTGGCCAGGGCTCTGCGAAGCAAAGCACCGCTCTTCGGTGCCTCGGCGTTTGAAGAGGCAGTCATATGTCTCCGCCAGAGACAGAAGCACAAGGAGATCACCGCCATGGCTGTCTTCATGGAGGTAGGGCCTAGCAGCAAGCGGTGCCTCTCCAAGGTGCCTTGAAACTCTGGGCTCTCTGGCAGATTCAGCGTGCTGCCAGGAGTCCTGCCGGCTGGGCCAGGCTCTCACTGGGCTGCTGGGTGTCTTTCAGTTGCTGGACTGCGTAGACTTTGAGCAGCTTGTCAATGCCTGCATCCCAGACATTCTTCATTCACACCTGCGCAGTCAGTCCTCGGTGCTGCGTAGGATGGCGGTTACAAGCCTCGTCACGCTGTCTACGAGACCCAAGATGGTGAGTGGGGGCATCTGGGCCAAGTGGCAGCATCCACCTGGGGCTGGGCTGCAGGTGCTGTTGCCCACAGAGGCTTGCTTGGACTTTGCCAAGAATCGGGAGGGGCGGTAGTGGCTCCACTGCTCTCACTGCCTTCTTCATCAGCCCCTGAGCGCTTCTGGGCAGCCCCTGCTTGGACTGTGCAGCACGAGGAGAGCGGCACCAGTGTCCGCTCAAAGGCACCTCCTGCTGTGCCAGAAAGAGGTCAATGCCAGGCCCCAGGCCAGCCAGCGCAGGGCTGCCTCAGCTGCAGGAGCACTCTACCCAGAGCAGTCATCCTGCTGAGGTTGGGAAGATGAGGCCCCGCACGGCGCCAGGCTGACACAAGTGGCTACTTCTGCAACCCAAGGCAGCAGCCTTCTGTCTGAAGGGGCCTCAGCACGCTCCTGGAGACAGACCTCTGCTCTGGGCTGTGCCTGCTGTAAGCAAAGGGCTTCTGCCAGGATGGTCTTCGGTGTTTCTGAAACAGAACTGCTGTGTTTCATGTAGGCAGTAACTCTGCAAGACCTGCTGCCAGAGGTCGTGCAGCAACTGCAGGATGCCAACAGCAACATCAGTATGAAGGCCGTGACTGTCCTCCGCAACACTCTGCGCCTAGCAGATGGGCAAGTGGCTGGCCCCATCGCTCTGCAGCTGCCTGACAGGCTCCTGCCCCTCTTTGAAAACGTAAGTCTGGTGGGCAAGCAGGAGGTTTGGCTAGCGTGGCCACGGGGCACGTGAATGTGGCCTGGGGGTGGTGCGTCCCTCTCCGCGTGTCTCAGTGGCCTGCGAATTCTTCGCCCACCATGATCCCTGGGCACGTGCTGGAAACGTTTTGCTTGGTGCTTCTTGGGCTCTCCTGCTGGGGCAGCCCCTCCCTGTGCAGAGCCCTGCAGATGTGTGCTCCACAATGGCAACTTCTCCTCGGCCCCTTGCTGCCCATGGCCGCTTCTCCCCTTGCCATGTGTCCCCTTGCCAGCCCCAGGGTGGACCATCTGCAACCCACTGCCTTGCCCTTCCTGTGTCTTGAGCCATTTTGCACTGCCCACACACTTGGCCTACCTGCCACAGCTCACTGCAGAGTGAGAGCCAGGAGCGTGTGTCTCCCTGTCTGCCACACCGACCCCTTGCTCACTGTGAGCTCGGAAGAGCCTGGACTGAGGTCCTCCCTTGTTCTGTCTCACCAGGAGTCCAGCTGCATGAGAGAGCTCTCCATCCTTCTCTGCAAGGATGCCATGGAGGTTGCAGAGGGCACCCATAAGATGGAGATGAAGAAGCAAGTGCAGAGCACCATCCTCCCCCTCTTCTTCCACCTGCATGACCAGGACCAGCGTGTGGCTGAGGTGGGGACACTAAGCTGAGCATTCACTTGAGGGGGCAACACCCCTCAGGAGGGCCTGAGCATTAGGGGCATGGGCTGTTAGCAAGGCTCCCTCTGAATGTGCCTCACCTCAGGGCCAAAGCTCCCGAATCCAAAAGAAAGGTGCAGAGCCCCTCTGTGCCTGCACCAGGCCCACCACAGCCATTTTGCCCCTACTACACCTCCGCCTGCACAGAGGGCCAGAGCGGAGGGGCCTCTCCCTGCCCCACATCCAGCCCCGCATGCAGCCCTCCACAGAAAAGCCCACTGGGAGGCTTCCTGCAGCCCCAGAGCTGTCAGGGGCCAAGAAGGTGGGCACGGACATTTTCCAGACCTGCCCTGCCTGCTCCCAGCTGTGCTCAGCAGTGCTGCGTAGCCACAGATACCTAGGCACTAGAGTTTTCACGGGCATCCCAGCTGTGCCTGCAGGTGTCTGAGGCCAGTGGTGAGGTGCCCAACAGTTGTCGACCCCATGTTATGCACAGGGACCCGCCAGATGCCTAGGCTGAATGCTCCTTTGCTCTCCTGGGCATGAGCACCCTGGAGCCGCCAGCGTGCTCACTGCAGAAACCCTGGCCTGCAGGCTGCCCTGGGCCACGCAGAAGGGTGCAGCCCCTGCCAGGGGTTGCAGGAGCCAGCATGGCTGCCAGCCTGGGAAGGGAGCCGCAGCCAGGGCAGGGGTCTGGCCCTGTGTCCGTGGTGGCGGGCTCTGGAGCCCAGGCCTTAGGGAACAGCCTGCTGGGGTCCCCGTGCGTGGCGTCCCTGGCTGCCTCCTGCCCTGGTGCCTCAGTGACTGCAGCGCTTCACCTGCCTGCTGGCCTTGGCTGCAGATGAGCAGCTCTGGGGGACTTCTGTCCTGCAGCCCCAGCAGCATGAAGTGCCAGAGCTGGTGGTTGCCCCACACCTCTGCCCGAGCACTGAACCCTCTGGCAGATGCCTTCCCCAGCTGCTGCACCTCCCCAGCAAGGGCCAGAAAAGCCCCCAAGCCTCGCCAAGGTGCAGGACAACCAGGGCCTGTCCAATGCGCAGTGGTTTCATCTCCCACTCTCTGCTGCTCTGCAGGCCTCTCGGGAAGCCCTCCTTGGTGCTGCCAAGCTCCTGAAGTGGAAGCAGCTCAGGAACCTGCTGGAGACAGCGCAGCCACAGAGGATTGGCAAGTGCCTGGTAAGGACAACTGCCCGAGGGCTCCCAAAACCTGGCCCAGACAAGGCCTGCCAGCCCTGGCCCAGGGTGCAGGGTGGCTACCCTTGCCTCTAGCCACTGCATCAGGCTATCCCAGCAGGGGAAGCCAGTCCCACGTACAGGGCTGGCCTGGCCAAGGGGCAAGGCTGCACCAGCCCCATCCACATGTACTATTCTCTTCCAGCTGGTGGGGCACAGCAGCAGAGTGGATGACTACCTGTGCCAGAGCCTGCCATACCTGTGGAGCCCCCAGGAGCCCCTGCAAGAGGCGGCCATCAGGTTCATTGGTGAGTCACAACCCCATGGGCCCTCTGTGCCCCACAGCAGCTTGGCCGCAGCCCCAGCTGCTGCTGAATCAGCCACGTGGCTGCAGAGCACTGCCGGCTCAGAGTGGGCCTGGAGTGCCTGAGAGGGCTCCCTGCTGCCCTCGGCCACCCCCTGCCCATGCAGTGGTTGCTGGTGGGAAGCTTAGCGAGTGCCTCGCAGCCTCCTTGGGTGGTGTCACACTTGGGCACACATGGCCAAGCCGGCAGGGATGTTGAGGGGGGGACTGTGTCTGGGGCGAGCTGGCCAGCGGGATCTGTGATGGGCTGTGTGTACCTAGGGCTTGCCGGGCAGCACTTGGTGGATGGGCGCAAGGAGAAGCTAGAGAACATCATCGAGGGTGAGTGAGGGCAGTGGGGTATCAGCACGAACTGGCTGGGAGGAGAAAAGACCCTGGGCAGTGAGCTGCGACCCCTGCCCCAGCTGAGGAGGTGGGGTGGGCTTGGCAGGAGGGGTTCCTGGGCGTGCTTCCCAGTGATACAGGCTCTGAGCTGCCCTCTGTTCCTTTCCATGTCAGCCCTGAGAAGCATGGAGGGCTACAGCAGCCCTTCGGTCTCCTCCCTGGTGACTGAAACCATCCTGGTCCTGAGAACTTCCTCCACATTCAGCCTGCAAGCACTACGTTACCGGCTCCGGAGGGTGTGGGAGAGGAGGCCCCGTGTCCCGAGAGCTGGCTGGCTATGCTGCTGCAGCTGTGCTCAGTGCTGAGCCCAGCTCCAGCCCTCGGGCCCCGCCGAGTAACCTCTCTGCTGGACTTTCCCCAAAGAAACAGCCTTCTTTCTTCACTGCTTGAACGTGTCATTTTTTTGTGTGAAAACTGAATGGTTAGAAAACTCCACGGCACCAAGCTGCTCTGCTAGGCTGTGAAACCAAGAGGAAGGAAAGCTTTTGCTTCCCTGGCCACAGCGTGTTAGAGCAACCCACTGCCTCGTCCTTCCTGGGCGTCGGGCCATTTTGCTAGGAACAGCACGATTTTAGAGTGAGCCTGATGGTACGGAACTGATAGATTACATGGCCAGCCCTGAGTCTAACTGACAACCTACTCATGTCCTCTGGATGAACTTTGCTCATTATAATCTCACTACAGTGCCAAAATACACCTCCATCCCCAAGGCTACCCGCCTCCAAGGTGCAACTACCTCTCACTGAGCACACGCTCTGAATTTCCCTGAGCAAAAACAAAAGCCAGGAAAATGTATACCAGTCACAACAAAGGCGCATATGACTTGAGTCGCTCACTACCTAAAAGCAGGAACATAGTAAAAAAAGGGCTCAAGAGAGGAAAATGTTGGGGAAGACACCACCACAGACAAGTAGGGAGGACGTCGCTGACTCCTGGCATCAGCCGAAGGCTGCCGTGCTGAACCTCTCTTCCCCCCTACAGGGATGCCTACAGGGTGAGGTCTGAACCCTCAGTTACAGCGAGTGCTTCCCTGGGAAACCTAACATTCTCTATAGAGTTGTTCCACAAGTTAACGTATATGTAGCTGGTTGTGTTAGTCATATTCTTGGTATTTGCACGTGCTTTGCAGACAGAGTCTTCATCACCAGCAATCCAAAAGAACCTGTGCTCGTGTTGCTCCAATAAACTACACCAGTCATTTACTAGACTGAAAGTGTATTACACGATATGTGCACCCATGATCACGATAATTTAGTCTATTGAATACAACCGGATTTATAGTTCCAAACAGGGCATCGCTCAGAATCCAAACCCAGCCACCCCCAGCCCCTCTGATATCTGAGGACAAGTTGGAACGCAAGGGGGTTTAGGTCCTGCCAACCTTCCTTATCCTTTAACACAACATGCTTTACTAAACGTCCGCTACAGTGGAGCAAATTACTAATGTTCCGGCAGATTCTATCACCTCAGCGCTACAGGAGGTCACATCCTTATCAGCAGGGGTAGTTCAGAACCATGAGGGGTTAGACTGCATAGTAGCATCCCATGGAGCAGTAGGTACACGGCTGCGTTGGAGCTGCTTGCTTCTACGTAGGTGAAAATCAGGTGATCGCCAGTGATGCTGTTATCTCAAATCCTTCGTGCCCCATGCTGGCTGCCCAGTGGGCAGCTGAGCACCACACAGCTGCTCTCTCACTCCGTCCTTGCACCGGGAGTGGGGAGAGAGCTGGAGGGGCCAAAGTGAGCAAAGTCATGCATTGAGGTAGCGCCCAAAGAGAGCGGGCTGGCTTCTGCTGGGATGTCAGCCATTGCTGTGATGAGCACTGAGCCTGGGCCAGGGAAGGCGCTGCAGCTGACATGCGAGAAAACGGAGGGATCAGAAGTAGCCAGTGTGGGTTTCTGAAGGGCTGGTCCTGGGTCTTTGTGCCTAAAGGCAGGACTCCGCAGAACCACCAGCAGGGGACAGGTATCAAGTCAGGGATTACTTGAACAAACTCAGCCACCATAAACAGAAATGGAGGTGGGTGCTCTGACCAGCTCCCCAAACACAAGTAGCGGTATGCCATGACACCCCAGGATCGCAACCCTATGGTTGTGGAGTCTTTTCTGCGCATGAGTTTGGCGAGCCAGGCAGGAGGACTCTGTTCGGCTGCAGGATCGACTGTGGAGCAGACCTCCTAGGCACGCCCCGAGCCCCTTTTTCTCTCTCAGAGGAGCTCCTCTCCCAGCCGCTCACTGCAGGGATACAGGAAGTTCCTGTGGTTGCGGGCAAACGGTACACCTTAATTAAGGTAAGCCAATTGGCCGGGGAGGTCGATAAGCCGCATAGAGATGTCTAGCGTGCAACACGAACCCTGAAGGCGTCTTGGGAGGTGGCCGGTAGAGTGGCCAAACGGAGGTGGCCGATAGAGCGGCCAAAAGGGGTTTTGAGTAGAAGCTGCCATACCCTGGTTCTAGGAACCACAAGGAACATCCTGAAGATCATAGAAGAGACGGGAGGAGGGTAGGCGAGCTTTAATGGTAACTGGCATAATGTTTGCAGCTGCTGGGGAATAATTCTAATTGGAATAATAACTGTATGTTGTTGTATATGTAAAGGCCCGGGCATTTTTGTTAAAGTGTTCTTTTAAACATATGTTAATATGTGAATATGTAAATATAATATAAGAACTGCCATTGAGGTGTATGCCTAAGGGAACAAAATTTGCCCAGGCATATTATCTGCTCGTCGGGTTTAAATGTCCTCAGTGTAATTGTCTACAGGCAGTTAATTTACAGTGGTCTGATTTTACTTGTGTATCTCTATATATTGTGGATTTTGGAGGGATTGGGATTGACTAGTAAAGAGCTCCTAGGAAAATGGTGGAATATTAACTGCTATAGATTAGAATGGGAAAAGGTCAAAGCAAAGAAATCCCGCGGAAAAGCCCCCTAGAATGTATACTAACACATTGGAGGGATATAATGGGAAGAGGGGGGACAGAAAGTAAAAGAACTGTTATCAAATATTGTAATCAGTGGTGGCCACTTTATAAACTAGAGGATGGAGAGGAGTGGCCCCACAATGGAACTATTAATCATAACACCGTATTACGGTCAATATGTCCTTTATTACAGTCAATAAAGTCCTTTGAGGAGAGAAGGAAAATAAGATGAAATGTAGTATACAGATATGTTGTTTCAGCATCTTAGAGAGAAAAGGAGCGGAGTTAATTGGCCCTTGACTGAGCCTTTGGTGTTGGCATTAGAAAAGTACAGGCTGGAGAAAGATAAAGGAAGTGATAAAAGGGTTGTTGAAGGTGTTAAAGGTGTTTAAAGTTGAATGAGCAGGGAAAGAGGATGTAGGAATTTTAAAAGCTCTGTCTCAGCCCCAGGCTGAGATCTCAAAATCACAGGTGTTAGCCCTCTGGGGCAAAGGGATCATGATGGGTCCCAGAGAGAGTTGTTATGGAAACAGAAAAGCAGTTAACTCTTAAAACAACCTGAGTTCATGTGCAAGCTCAGATTGCCAATGGGACCGCTCAGGGAACTGTTGACAATTGCATTCCCCTGACCGACCCCACTGAGACCCTAATCATCCCGAAAATTATGAAGTTAAGTTAATACTCAAATCTGTTTGAATTGGGAATTGAGAATATGCTTCCAACAAGGTCCAAAAGAAACCCCCATGGAATTTTTGGACCAACTTTGAAATGTAATGGAAAAAAAAATAAATGAAAAATATTCGGACCCAGATCTCTCGGATTCAGAGAACAAACTGACTAGCCTTTTCCTAGGGTAATCAGCCCCTGATTTTGGCAGAAATAACGGGGACCTGGGGAATCTACCCTAACGGATCCTCCACTGGTTATAATGAAGATAGGGGAGAAACGGAAGTGAAATTTCTTATTGGTATGGGGGCAACATATTCAGTTCTAAATCAAGCATTAATGGCTTTAGGGAATGATTATGTTAGGGTAAAAGGTGCAACCGATCGACCTGAAAAGGCTTATTTTTGTCAACCTTTGAAGTACAAGTTAGGGAAACAATGGGGCATACACAGATTTTTATATATGCCTAACTCCCCAAGGGCACTCTTAGGTAGAGATTTATTAGAGCAATTAGGAGCAGTAATAAAATTTGAAAAAGGGGAGATTACTCTGGAGGTAAAGGATCAACAATATATACAGGTAATGAGTTTAGCCCTAGTCAACCTGCCAATGGAAGGACAAGTTAATGAAGAAGTCGTAAACCAGGTATACCCAGGCGTATGGGCTACTGATGAACCTGGGAGAGCTAAAAATGCCCCACGTGTTGAGATTCGGCTCAAGGAGGGAAAGCAGCCAGTGAGGATCGAGCAGTACGCTCTAAAGCAGGAAGATAGGGAAGGAATTCGACCAATAATAAAAGTGTAAGTAGGATTGTTGAGGGAATGTGAATCCAATTTTAATACCCCTATATTACCTGTCCACAAGCCGGATGAGTCATATAGGGTGGTCCAGGATCTACGGGCAATAAATAACTGTATTAACACCAGAACTAGCCTGGTTTACAGTTTTTGACTTAAAGGATGCCTTCTTTTGCCTCCCTCTCCATGAAGCCAGCCAGAAAAGATTTGCATTTGAATGGGAAAACCCCAAGAGTGGGCGTAGGACCCAACTCACCTGGACGGTGTTACTCCAAGGCTTCAAGAATAGCCCCACAATAGTTGGAAATTGGTTAGCGAAAGATCTTGAATCCTGGGAGGCCCCACCAGGAGAAGGGAAATTGCTGCAATATGTTGATGATATTCTGACTGCTACTAGAACAAGGGACACCTGCCTGACTTGGGCGGTGAATCTGCCAGACTTTCTCGGACTCCAAGGGTACAGGGTATCTAAGAGAAAGGCCCGAGTAGTACAACAACAGGTAACCTATTTGGGATATGAAATCAGTGCTGGGGAAAGGACCTTGAGACAGGCTCGAAAAGAGGCAATATTCCAAACTCCAAGACCACAAACAGTGAAGGAACTATGGACCTTTTTGGGTATGAGCGGGTGGTGCCATCTATGGATTTAGAATTACGGACTGCTTGTTAAACCCCTGTATGCACTCACGACTACTGAACAGAAATGCCTTCAATGGAACAAGGAAGCAATACAAGCTTTCAAGCTACTGAAGAAGGCCCTGACGTCAGCTCCAACTTTGGGACTCCCAGATGTGAGTACGCCATTTTACCTTTTTTCCCACGAGAAGCAGGGGATTGCCCTGGGAATATTAGCACAAGACCTGGGCCCATACCGTAGGGCAGTTGCTTATTTCTCCAAACGATTGGACACAACTGCAAAGGGATGGTCTGGATGTTTGTGAGCGGTTGCGGCCATAGTACTAAACATCCAGGAGGCCCAAAAATTTACCTTGGGCCAGAAAATAACCGTGTTAGCATCCCATAGGGTATCTGCAGTACTGGAAGCAGAAGGTGGACATTAGCTCTCCCCACAAAGAGTTTTGAAATATCAGGCTACAGTGGTGGAACAGGATGATGTGGAAATTGTAGTCACCAACATTGTCAATCCAGCTTCTTTTCTCAGTGGGAACACAAGGGACCCAGTGCATCACAACTGTCTGGAAACCATCAAAGCAGTATATTCGTGCCGTCCAGATCTGAAAGACAATCCTATGGAAGACACAGAAAACTGGTTCACTTATGGGAGCAGCTAAGTCGTAAGTGGTAAACGACACAATGGTTATGCAGCTACCACTTGTAAAGAGGCAGTAGAATCCGGGCCTTTACCTGCGAACACCTCTGCACAAAAGGTGGAAATAATTGATCTGACCCGAGCCTTGGAATTGGCCCAAGACAAAATCAAAAACGTCTATACAGACTCAAAATATGCCTTTGGGGTTGTACATGCGTATTGAGTGATCTGGAAGGAGAGGGGATTACTGAATTTGCATGGCAAAAATATCAAGCATGCAAAAGTAATCTTGAAGTTGTTGGAAGCACTTCAACTCCCTGAGAAAGTGGCAATCGTGCACATCAGAGCACACCAAAAAGCAAACTCAGAATTGGAAAAAGGAAATGAGCTGGCAGATGTAGTGGGTTTACGTGGCAAGGTTTTGGTAGCAGGGAGCCATAGGTGTGGTTTCTGTGAGAAAGATCTAGAAGCTGCCCCATGTTCGGGAAGGGCCCCATTGTTTTCCAGATCCAAGCCAATAAGCGATGTTGTTTTGCGCCTCTGTGAGAGCATATTTAAGACAGGGAAAAAACGCTGCGCCACACAGCAGCCGGGAGAGTCAAGGGAGTGAGAGAACAGCCTTGCACGTGCCAAGGTCAGTGTAGAGGGAGGGGGAGAGGTGCTCCAGGCGCCGGAGCAGAAGTCCCCTGCGGCCTGTGGTGAGGAGCATGGTGAAGCAGGATGTCCCCCTGCAGCCCATGGAGTACCACAGTGGAGCAGGGTTCCACGCTGCAGCCCGTGGAGGAGACCACGGTGGAGTAGGTGGCCCTGCACCGACGGAGGCTGCCGCCTGTGGAAGACCCCTGACGGAGCAGATTCCGGGCCGGACCTGTAGCCCGTGGAGAGGAGCCCACGCAGGAGCAGGTGACCCAGCAGGAGCTGCTGCCCATAGGGGAGCCAGGTTGGAGCAGTTTTCTCCTGAGGGATGGACCCCGCGGTACGGACCCATATCTGGAGCAGTTCTGGAAGAGCTGCTGCCTGTGGGAAGCCCATGCCGGATCAGTTCATCAAGGACTGCATCCCGTGGGTGGGACCCCACAGCACAGGGGACGAGAGTGACCGAGAAGGAGCGGCAGAGAAGAAGTGCTGTAGACTGACCATAACCCCCATTCCCCCGTTCCCCTGTGCCGCTCGGGGGGAGGAGGTGGAAGAGGGTGGATGGGGGGGAAGGTGCTTTTGGTTTGCTTTTTCCTTTGTTTTCTCACTTCTCTCGCTTGTTAGTAATAGGCAATAAATCTTACTATCTCCTTATGCCGAGTCTGTTTTGCCCGCTACAATAATTACTGCGTGATTTTCTCGTCCTTATCTCAATCCTTGAGCCATTTTCACATGTTTTCTCCCCATTCCTCTTTGAGGAGGGGGAGTGAGAGAGCGGCTGTGGTGGAGCTCGGCTGCCCACTCGAGCTGAACCACGACAGCAGACAGAGAGGCAAAACATGCAGCCAAAAGGGAGGTAAAAACAGAAGGGGCCCTGATCCCCAGTGGGCAAATCTCCCTAGAAGGTAAGCCCAAATATACCAAGGAAGATCAGAAATTAATTACTGATCTAGCAGGTTCCTATAACGAGGAAGGGTGGGCTCTTACCCCAAGGGAAAATGATTATTCCCTCTTATATGATATGGCCCTTGATAAGAGAGGAACATAGAAAGAGGCACTGGGGGACTGAAGCCTTATATAAACATTGGATCAGAGAAATTGTAGCAAGGAACCACTGCGAGACAACTGACTCAGCAGTGTGACCTTTGCCTCCAGACTAATCCCAAAAATACTCCAAAATTAGGGATAGGCCAAATTGGAAAAGGTAATGGGCCTGGACAACAATGGCAGATTGAGTTTTTGGAACTGCCAAGAAAAGGGGGGTACCGATACATGTTGGTATTAACTGACACCTTTTCAGGTTGGCCAGAGGCGTTTCCTACCAGAACAGCCAAGGCTAGGGAGGTGGTAAGAATACTAATACAGGAAATAATACCACGTTTTGGGGTACCAGCTACTATATCCTCTGACAGGGGACCGCCTTTTATTTCAAGAATAGTGCAACAAATCAGCCGCCATCTAGGTGTAGATTGACAACTTCATACCCCATATCGCCCTCAGTCAAGTGGCCAGGTAGAAAAGACGAACCACTTGATCAAACAACAGATTGTAAAGTTGGGACAGGAAGCGAATCTGGCCTGGCCTCAGTCTCTTCCTTTGGCTCTCTTATGCATACGAACAAGGCCAAGAGCAAAGGAGGGACTGAGCCCTTTTGAAATCCTGTGTGGACAACCCTATGGAATACAGAAGGGGATGTCCGCACAAGCAGGAGACAAAATTATGACATCCTATATGGTGGCATTAGGGAAACAATTAGACAAAATTGGAAAATACGTAGCTGGAACCCGGAGTAGCGTTTTGGATAGACCTATACACAATGTACAACCTGGAGATTATACATGTATATATGTAAAGTCTCTTGCAGAAGAAACTTTGGAACCCCAATGGGAAGGACCCTTTCAGGTGCTGCTTACATCATACACCGCAGTAAAAATTAAAGAACAACCTGCTTGGATTCACCACATGAGAATCAAGAAGTCAACGCAAGGTCCATGGACACTTGAAACAATGGGACCCAATAAGTTGAAATTGAAAAGGCAACACGTATGGACTTTGGACATTGCTTGTAACTATTGTATCAGCTCAAGCATGGAAGGAAAACTCGTATGTAAACATACCTGAAAGAGTCGCCCGATCTTTAAATTTATCTGACTGTTGGATATGTACTGCACTTCCGAGGGGCAATATGGAAATCCCGCTATATGGGATACCCTCCAGAAATTGGAACAATGCATTATATAGACTAATCAGACGTGGTCCGCTCAATGTTGGGGAATGGAAAGGGTAAATTATACCTTCCCTGAGGGACCGAAATTTGCTTTACAAGCACGGGAAACGTTACTGTTAAAAGTCGGTGTATGGGGGTCAATGATGGCAGCGAACAAAAGATCTTGTGTGATCTGGGGCTTAGTTTTGGTCGGGAACCTGACTGTTCAAAAACGGTAAATGCAGGGGGATATAATCTAGCCAATTTAAGGTCATTTTGTAATATTACTATCCAAGTAGCATACGACCCTGATAAGGTGTCTGGAGTGGATGGATCTTTGGAAAGTGGGTGAAAATTAGGTATAGGGTATAGGGTATTGGTAGCTATGTGGTGATGGGAGGGCAAGGAAGAATTTACCACCTAATTGGAAGTATTATATATGGAGTGGTAATTCATGTCAAGAAAATGGTTGATATTAATAAAGAAGGGGAAGATTTGGGAGGGTGGCCATGGGGGTTGGAAAGCCCCACACTAGACACTAACACCACCCTAACACTAGACTCTTCTCGATGAGGCCATCAGGAATGTAAATGACTTTAGAGGGAACAGAGAAGGGTGATTCAGGAGACTGCATGCAGTCTCGGGTTTCTTGTTCTCCAGCCATTGAGGCATGGAAGTTTCTGGGTGTTTACTGTTACTGTTATTTGCAAAGTTGTTTGACCAATGAAAAGTTGTTTTGAAAAGAACTGCTGTGGAGAGAAGGGTATAGGAGGGGAGCCTGCCCTCAAGATAAAAAAAAAAAAAACAAAAAGGAAGGCAACACGATGTGACGAAGTTATGTCATCAATAAAGAAGCAGAAAGAAGGAATGAAAAGGAGCAGGTTGGCAGAATGGAGACCAGGACAGGAACAGGCACTTTTCTCAGTCGTTCTTCTTGCCATCTCAGGAGTCGGGAGCACTTGGAACAGTCCTTCCCACTCACGTTGCAGCTTCGATTCTTTCCACATTTGCATCAAAACACGATCTCCTGCTCCGAATGGATGGATCAGGACTTCCAACGCCTCCAACATTACATGCTGTCGCAGTAGGGGATCTCCAAGTGCTGACTCTAAGGAACGGGATGGGGCACAGAGTGGAGTGGAGACACCACGGACAGGCTCTGTGACGAGAAGGGGACCTGATGCTCTTGTGCGCACTGTGACCGATAAGCTGCATGATCGCTACCCTGAGCTAATGGCCTGTCATGTTTTTGAGAAAGCGTTGTACTCTAGTGAGAGAACTGGTGTTTCTCTACAAGCAGCAATCCCCATGCTTTTGCTTCAGCTTTGAATATTGAAAGAACAATATGATCAAGCAAGTAACCGAAACTTTTTCAGCTGGAAGTAGCTCAACCTTTCTTTTACACAGGAAGAAAAATCTAGGAGCATAACAGATTACACACCAAAAACAAAAACATGTAAATAAACAATGTAATAATATCACTCGCAGAAAAAATAAAAAAAAAAAAAACCAAAAAACAACACGGACAGGTGGCGACTCCCCTTCTCCTGCGGGGCAAGACATCAAGCGGTGTCCATCTGTCCCTGCATGGGAAATGGATGCTGGAAGTGGGCTTCTCACTATCGCTGCTTTGGGTAGTTGTGGAGTAATTGCCTTAACTGTTCCCTCATTAATGGAAATGGTTAACCCAACGAAAGTTAGAACAAATGATGGGGATTCTCCCCTCTAAACACAGGCCAAGAGAGCTGGAGTTGTTCATCACGGAGAAGAAAAAGCTCCAGGGAGAGCTAATTGCCGCCTTTCAGTGCCTAAAGGTGGCTTATAAAAAAAGTTGGAGAGCAACTTTTTGCTCAGACAGATAATGACAGGGCAAGGAAGTTTCCAAACTAAAAGAGAAAGAGGGGAGTTAGATTAGATGTTATGAGACCAGGGGAAAGGATAGAGGAAGACAGACACTGAGAAGGGCAGAGGAATCAAAAAAGATCAAGAGACGAGTGGGACAGAGGAAGGAGTAACAGCGGTAGCTGGACAGAGGAATTGCAGGGAACGCTACTGCAGGCGTGCAGTACTGGGTGCTGCAGTATCAGTGCTTTTATCATTGATGGGCAGTACCAGTTGTGGTTGCAGTGCAAGCAGTTGTCACAAAGTCTCAGGAGAGCATAGAAGCACAAGAGGAGCGTGGGGCATAATGGCTTTCTCAGGGTTGCAGAGTAGAGTGCAATGGTCCTAAATGGGTGAGTGCGGTAACATGGCTACCCAGCAGACACCCAGATGCCCGGATAGGTCCTGTGTGCCACTATGTTGGCTCCTGAGTACCACGCACACGCCAGCAGTCAACAAAGCATGCAGAGGCAAGTTAGCAGCAAGAAACGGATGCACAGGAGAGAATGTCCCTGTGCAGGCTGCACCCATCCCACTCCCTGCCCTGCCAGCATTTGCAGTGTGGCACCATTCCACTCCCTCCCCATGCACCTTGACACTCCAACCACCCTGACCTATGGAGGGCTTCCCTGAGCCCTGGCTGCAGCATGCACACGTGAGTTCCTTTGTTCCAGTACGCAAAAGGCAGCATTTATTCAGAGCTTCTTTTAAACTTCAAGGTAGTATTGCATCTGGATGACGGGTTTGGAGGGATTACATTTCACAGAAAACCCATGAGAAATAAATGTCTGGTGGACAGAGGTAACAAAATTCACACCGTATACAGTTGCGCTATTTATCTACAGTTGTCAAAAATACAAAGAAATTAGATAAAAAAGGTTGCTTGGTCAAAACATTAATGAAATATACGTTCCAAACGCATAGGAATCACAGAGTGATCAAACAAAGACAGTAAGTGTCTTAAAGCTTTAGA
>NW_028137584.1:0-16418 GCF_965140915.1 Aythya marila
CCCCCAAAAAAAAATTCCAGGGCAGAGTTAATGTAAAAAGAAAGGGGGGGGGTCTCTAAACCCCCCCCCCCAAAAAAAAAACTAAGGTTAGAGGGGACCCAAAGCTTGGGACCCCCCCTCTAGTGTGCTAGAAGCTCCCCCCCCCCAAAAAAAAAATAATAAAAAATAGTATTAAGGCCCCCAAAATATGGTGCCCCCCCCCCCCCAAGGGGCTGGGTTGCCCCAAAAGGGATGAATTCAGCCCAAAAAAAGGCTCAAGATGTACCCAAATGGGCTGAAAAGCTCACAAAAAGGGACCCCCCCAAAAAAAAAAATAAAAAAAGGGGTTGGTGTGCCCCAAAAGGGATGAAATGAGCCCAAAAGGGGGAAAGGCCCCCCCGGAATGGGGTGAGCCCCCCCTGAAATGGGGTGAAACCCCCCCGAAATGGGGCAAAACTCCCCAAAAACTGGACAAACACCCCAAAAAAGTGATGCCCCCCCAAAAACTGGGGTGAAACCCCCTAGAAATGGGGGAGATCCCCCCCCAAAAAAAGGATGAAATGCTCTAGAAACCGGGGTGAAATGCTCAAAACTGGGGCGAAATGCTCAAAAATAGGTGAAATGGTCAAAAATAGGTGAAATGGTCAAAAATAGGTGAAATGGTCAAAAAAAGGGTGAAATGCTCAAAAAAAGGGGGGGGGGGAAGCTGGGTGGGCTGAGATTTTTTTTGGGGTGCTGAGATTTTTTTTTGGGGTGCTGAGATTTTTTTTTGAGTGTGCTGAGATTTTTTTGAGGGGCTGAGATTTTTTTTTGAGTGTGCTGAGATTTTTTTTTGAGTGTGCTGAGATTTTTTGGGGGGGGCTGAGATTTTTTTTGAGTGTGCTGAGATTTTTTTGGGGGGGCTGAGATTTTTTTTGAGTATGCTGAGATTTTTTTTGAGGGGCTGAGATTTTTTTGAGTGTGCTGAGATTTTTTTGGTGGGGCTGAGATTTTTTTTTGAGGGGCTGAGATTTTTTTTTGAGTGTGTTGAGATGTTTTTTTTTTTTGGGGTGCCCCCCCCCCAAAAAAAAATTACTCTATCTCCACGATGAGGTCGTCGCCCTCCAGGCTCATGCCGGGGCGCACGTGGAGGCGGGCGACCGTGCCCCCCAGGGGGGCCGTGACCACCGTCTCCATCTTCATGGCGCTGAGCACGCAGAGGGGGGCCCCCTTCTCCACCCGCGCCCCCACCTCCACCCTCACCTCCACCACCTCCCCCGGCATGGGGGCCCCCACCTGCCCCTTGGCCCCCCGATCGGCCTTGGGGTGCACGTGCATCTCCTTTTTTTTTTTTTTTTTGGGGGGGGGAGAGAAAAGAAATATAAGGGGGGAGAGAAAAATATAAGGGGGAGAGAGAAAAAATATAAGGGGGAGAAAAAAATATAAGGGGGGGAGAAAAAAAATATAAGGGGGGGAGAAAAAAAATAAGGGGGGGGAGAAAAAATATATAAGGGGGGGAGAAAAAAATATAGGGGGGAGAGAGAGAAAAAATATAAGGGGGGGAGAGAAAAAATATAAGGGGGGGGAGAAAAAATATATAAGGGGGGGAGAAAAAAATATAGGGGGGAGAGAGAGAAAAAATATAAGGGGGGGTTGGTATGGGTGCCCTGTTTTGTGAGATGCCCCCCTTGTTTCCATCAGGACCCCCCCCCAAGTCCCCTATGACCCCCCCCATGTCTCCCAGGACCCCCTCCATATTCCCCAGGACCTCCCCATGTCCCCTATGACCCCCCCACATCCCCTAGGACCCCCCCCGGCTCCCAGGACCCCTCCCCATGTCCCCCAGGACCCCCCCCCATGTCTCCCAGGACCCCTCCCATGTCTCCCAGGACCCCCCCACATCCCCTAGGACCCCCCCATATCTCCCAGGACCCCCCCCATGCCCCCCCATAATTCCTGCCCCCCCCTTTCTCCCCCCTTTAGGACCCCCCTATCCCCCTTGGACTCCCTGGCAACCCCTATAACCCCCCCTATAACCCCCCTCCCCATAAACCACAGCCCCCCCCACACCCCCCCAAGCCCCCCCCCACATCCCTCAGGACCTTCCTATGACCCCCAGCACCCCCCCAATCCCCCCCCGGCCCCCCCCCAGCCCCCCCCACCCACTCCAGGACCCTCCTGCATCCCCCGTGCCCCCCCCCACTCCCCCCCTTGACCCCCCCAGACCCCTCCCAACCCCCCCAATCCCCCCTCTGACCCCCCCCATCTCCCCCCCGGCCCCCCCCCAGCCCCCCCCAGCCCCCCCCCCACACCCCAGGACCCTCCTGCATCCCCCATGCCCCCCCCCACTCCCCCCCTTGACCCCCCCAGCCCCCTCCCAACCCCCCCAACCCCCCTCCAACCCCCCCCAGCCCCCCCTCCAACCCCCCCTATTCCCCCCCCCAGCCCCCCCCGGCCCCCCCCCGACCCCCCCCCACCTTTAAGGCCTGCGTGTCGCGCACGAGGATGGAGCGCAGCTGCCCGTTGAGCTCGAAGAAGACCTCGCGCTGCCCGGCCGCGTTCAGGTCGCCCAGCGCCAGCGCCTTGATGTGCAGCGTCTTGCCCCGCTCCAGCTCCACCTGCGGTGGGATGGGGGCTCGGGGTGAGCGTGCAAGGGTGTGCGAGGGCGTGCAAGAGTGTGTGAGGGTGTGCGAGGGAGTGTGAGGGCGTGCAAGGGCGTGTAGGAGCGTGCAAGGGTGTGAGAGGGCATGCGAGGGAGTGTGAGAGTGTGCAAGGGCGTGCAAGGGTGTGCAAGAGCGTGCAAGGGTGTGTGGGAGTGTGCAAGGGTGTGAGAGGGCGTGCGAGGGAGTGTGAGAGTGTGTGAGGGCGTGCAAGGGTGTGCAAGAGCGTGCAAGGGTGTGAGAGGGCGTGCGAGGGCGTGCAAGAGTGTGTGAGGGCGTGCAAGGGTGTGCGAGGGTGTGCAGGAGTGTGCAAGGGTGTGAGAGGGCGTGCGAGGGAGTGTGAGAGTGTGCAAGCGTGTGTGCAAGAGCGTGCAAGGGTGTGTGGGAGTGTGCAAGGGTGTGAAGGGGTGTGCAAGGGTGTGTGAGGTGTGTGGGAGTGTGCAAGGGTGTGAAGAAGCCCCGCCCACCCCCACAAGCCCCGCCCACCCCCCACAAGCCCCGCCCACCCCCCACAAGCCCCGCCCACCCCTCACCCACATCAAGCCCTGCTCCACCCCAGGGCCCTCCCACTTCCAAGCCCCACCCACCCCAAACCCCTCCCACCCCAAGCCCCTCCCAACCCCACAAGCCCCTCCCACACCCCACAAGCCCCGCCCACCCCTCACCTACATCAAGCCCTGCTCCACCCCAGTACCCCTCCCACCCCAAGCCCCTCCCACCCCAAGCCCCTCCCACCCCAAGCCCCTCCCACCCCAAGCCCCTCCCACACCCCACAAGCCCCGCCCACCCCTCACCCACATCAAGCCCTGCTCTACCCCAGTACCCCTCCCACCCCAACCCCTCCCACTTCCAAGCCCTTCCCACCCCAAGCCCCTCCCACCCCAAGCCCCGCCCACCCCCACAAGCCCCTCCCGCACCCCACAAGCCCCGCCCACCCCTCACCCACATCAAGCCCTGCTCCACCCCAGTACCCCTCCCACCCCAACCCCTCCCACTTCCAAGCCCTTCCCACCCCAAGCCCCTCCCACCCCAAGCCCCTCCCACCCCCACAAGCCCCTCCCACACCCCACAAGCCCCGCCCACCCCTCACCCACATCAAGCCCTGCTCCACCCCAGTACCCCTCCCACCCCAACCCCTCCCACCCCAACCCCCTCCCACCCCAAGCCCCTCCCACCCCAACCCCCTCCCACCCCAACCCCTCCCACCCCAACCCCCTCCCACCCCAAACCCCTCCCACCCCAAACCCCGCCCACCCCCAGAAGCCCCGCCCACACCCCTCCAAGCCCCGCCCACCTCGAACTCCTCGGCGATGGTGGGCCCCTCCAGGAAGAGGCGGGTGCCCAGGCAGGAGACGGGGCCGAAGCTGGAGGCGAAGGCGCGGAAGTCGCCGTACACCTTGGGGTACAGCGCGGCCGACAGCAGCTCCTCGGGGCTGGGGGGGGCCCCGTCCCGCGCCCCCAGCTCCTGGCTCAGCGCCTCGAAGTCCAGGGGGGGCAGCGAGGCCCCCGGGCGCCCCTCCACCCGCGGCAGGTCCTTCAGCACCTGGATATGGGGTGGGGGGGGGTGGGGGGGAAGGATGCTGATGTTGCCATGGCGACTGCTGGCGTGGCAACCGGGCGATAGGAGCTGTTGCTAGGGGCTGTTGCCATGGCAACCGGCTGTAGGACCTGTTGCTAAGGGCTGTTGCCATGGCAACCAGCTGTAGGACCTGTTGCTAGGGGCTGCTGCCATGGCAACCAGCTGTAGGACCTGTTGCTAGGGGCTGTTGCCATGGCAACCAGTTGTAGGACCCGTTGCTAAGGGCTGTTGCCATGGCAACCGTGCACTAGGACCCTTTACTAAGGGCTGTTGTCATGGCAACGGGCTGTAGGACCCGTTGCTAAGGGCTGTTGCCATGGCAACCGGCTGTAGGACCCGTTGCTAGGGGCTGTTGCCATGGCAACCGGCGCTGGTACCCGTTGCTATGCTGGGCCCATCGTCATGGCAACGAATCCTGCCTGCCACCTGCAGCAAAGCCTCCCAGTCCCTTCCCAGTGCATCCCAGTGCCCCCCAGTTCTCTCTAGTCCTCTCCCAGTGCCCCCTCGGTCCCCTCCTAGTGTCCCCCCAGTCCCCTCCCAGTCCTCCCAGTTCCCCCCAGTCCCCTCCCAGTGCCCCCCAGTCCCCTCCCAGTCCTCCTTAGTCCCCTCCTAGTGCCCCCCCAGTCCCCTCCCAGTCCTCCCAGTTCCCCCAGTCCCCTCCCAGTGCCCCCCAGTCCCCTCCCAGTCCTCCCTAGTCCCCTTCCAGTGCCCTCCAGTTCCTTCCCAGTGCCTCCCAGTCCCTCCCACTCCCACCCAGCACCATCCCAGTGACCCCCAGTCCTCTCTAGTCCTCTCCCAGTGCCTCCCAGTGCCCCCCAGTCCCCTCCCAGTCCTCCCTAGTCCCCTCCCAGTGCCCCCCAGTCCCCTCCCAGTGCATCCCAGTCCCTTGCACCCCCCCCAGCACTCTCCCAGCACCTCCCAGCACCTCCCAGCCCCACCCAGCACCCTCCCAGCGCTCCCCAGTCCCTCCCAGTACCCCCCCAAAACCCTTCCCAGTTACCCTCCAATCCACCCCAGCTCCCTCCCAGCTCTCCCAGTTTCCCTCCCAGCCCCTTCCCAGTCCCTCCCACAACTCACCCGGGAGCGGAAGGGCTCGGGGAAGCCCCCCGGGGGGGTGCCGATGTAGCCCTGCAGGAATTCCACCACGGAGACGGGGAAGGAGAGCTCGTCCGCCCGCGCCTCCACCTCCTCGCGGGACAGCCCGTTCTGCACCATGAACTGCGCCAGGTCCCCCACCACCTTGGACGACGGCGTCACCTGCCCCCCGAAAACGGCCCCCAAAACCGGCGTCACCCAGCGCGGTGGCACCCCAGGGTGGCGCCCTGCCCGGGGAGGGCACCGCGATGATGTTTCTCGAGGGAGAGTCGCATAAAGAGGAACCGTGGGGAGCACCCAACCTGTGGGGAGCACCCATCCCGTGGAGAGCACCCAACCCATGGGGAGCACCCAACCCATGGAGACCACCCCATGAAGACCACCCACCCAATGGGGAGGATCCCATGAAGACCACCCACCCCATGGAGAGCACCCACCCAATGGAGAGGATCCCACGAAGACCACCCATCCCATGAAGAGCACCCAACCCATGGAGAGCACCCAACCCATGGAGAGCACCCAACCCATGGAGAGCACCCACCCAATGGAGGGGATCCCATGAAGACCACCCATCCCATGGAGACCACCCATCCCATAGAGAGCACCCACCCCATGGAGAGCACCCAACCCATGAAGACCATCCCACAAAGACCACCCATCCCATAGAGACCACCCACCCAATGGAGAGGATCCCATGAAGACCACCCATCTCACAAAGACCACCCATCCCATGAAGAGCACCCACGCCATGGAGAACACCCACCCAATGGAGAGGATCCCATGAAGACCACCCATCCCATGGAGACCACCCACCCCATGGAGAGCACCCAACCCATGGAGAGCATCCCCTGAAGACCACCCACCCCGTGGAGAGCACCCACCCCATGGAGAGCACCCAACCCATGAAGATCATCCCACAAAGACCACCCATCCCATAGAGATCGCCCACCCAATGGAGAGGATCCCATGAAGACCACCCACCCCATGAAGACCACACACCCCATGGAGACCACCCCATGAAGACCACCCATCCCATGGAGACCACCCAACCCATGGAGAGCACCCAACCCATGGAGACCATCCCACGAAGACCACCCATCCCACGAAGACCACCCACCCAACGGAGGGGATCCCACGGAGCCCACCCACCCCACAGAGCCCACCCACCCCATGAAGACCACCCACCCTATGGAGAGCACCCAACCCATTGAGAGCACCCAACCCATGAAGATCATCCCGCAAAGACCACCCATCCCATAGAGATCGCCCACCCAATGGAGAGGATCCCATGAAGACCACCCATCCCATGGAGAGCACCCACCCCATGGAGACCACCCCATGAAGACCACCCACCCCATGGAGAGCACCCAACCCATGAAGACCATCCCACAAAGACCACCCATCCCATGAAGACCACCCACCCCATGAAGAGCCTCCCATTGAGACCACCCACCCCATGGAGAGCACCCACCCCAGGGAGCCCACCCCACAACCACCACCCCACGGAGACCACCCCATGGAGACCACCCATCCCATGAAGAGCACCCATCCCCTGAAGACCACCCACCCCATGAAGACCACCCATCCCATAGAGAGCACCCAACCCATGAAGACCATCCCACGAAGACCACCCACCCAACGGAGGGGATCCCACGGAGCCCACCCACCCCACGGAGCCCACCCACCCCACGAAGACCACCCACCCCCCCGCCCCCAGCCTCACCTTAATGAGATCCCCCAGGATCTTGTTGGCCTCGGCGTAGGCTCTCTTCACCTCCTTGAACTTGTGGCCCAGCCCCATGGCGTGGGCCTGGAAGTGGAGGTTGGTGTACTGCCCCCCCGGGATCTCGTTCTCGTAGACGTCCGCGTTGCCCGACTTCATGGTGGCCGTGCAGTCGAAGGCGGCGTATAGCGCCCGCGCCGCCTCCCAGTACTCGCTGTACTCGAACACCCGCTCCAGCGCGATGCCTGGGCGAGGGGAGGGGGGGACGAGGCGTGAGCTTTGGGGAGGGGGACGACCCCGGGGGGGTGCCGCGCTTGGCGGGGCAGCAAGGGTTGGGGGGAACGGAGGGGAGTGGAGGGGGCGTCCGAGGGGTTGGGCGCAATGGTGGGGTTGTGGTGGCGTTGGCGTGGCCGTGGTGGCGTTGGCATGGCCGTGGTGGCATTGGCATGGCCGTGGTGGCATTGCCGTGGCCGTGGTGGCGTTGCCGTGGCTGTGGTGGCGTTGCCGTGGCCATGGTGGCGTTGGCGTGGCCACGGTGGCATTGCCGTGGCCGTGGTGGCATCACCAGGATCGTGGTGGCATTGCCGTGGCCGTGGTGCCATTGGTGTGGCCGTGGTGGCATTGGCATGGCCGTGGTGGCATTGGCGTGGCCGTGGTGGCATTGGCATGGCCGTGGTGGCATTGGCATGGCCGTGGTGGCGTTGGCGTGGCCATGGTGGCATTGCCGTTGCCGTGGTGGCATCACCAGGATCGTGGTGGCATTGGCATGGCTGTGGTGGCATTAGCATGGCCGTGGTGGCATTGCCGTGGCCATGGTGGCATTGGCATGGCCGTGGTGGCATTGGTGTGGCCATAGTGACATTGGTGTGGCCGTGGTGGCATTGGCATGGCCATGGTGGCGTTGGCATGGCCATGGTGGCATTGCCGTGGCTATGGTGGCATTGGCATGGCCATGGTGGCATTGCCGTGGCCGTGGTGGCATTGGTGTGGCCGTGGTGGCATCACCAGGATCGTGGTGGCATTGCCGTGGCCGTGGTGGCATTGGTGTGGCCATAGTGACATTGGCATGGCCGTGGTGGCATTGGCATGGCCGTGGTGGCATCACCACAGCCAGGGGAGAATTGGCAGGATGGCGGTGGCATTGCCATCACCACAGTGGCATTGCCATGACCACGATGGCACCGACATGATTTTGGTAGCATCTCCACGACCACGGTGCCACCTCCATGGCCACGGTAGCATCACCACGACCACGATACCACCCCCACGACCACGATTCCACCCCCACGACCACAAGACCCCCCCACGACCACGATACCCCCCCACGACCACGTTATCAACCCCACGACCACGATTCCACCCCCACGACCACAAGACCCCCCCTACAACCACAATACCCCCCCCACAACCACGATACCACCCCCACGACCACGATTCCACCCCCACGACCACAAGACCACCCCCACGACCACGTTATCACCCCCACGACCCCGATACCCCCCCCACGACCACGATACAACCCCCACGACCACAAGACCCCCACTACAACCACAATACCCCCCCCACGACCACGTTATCACCCCCACGACCACGTTATCACCCCCACGACCACAAGACCACCCCCACCACCACCCTACCCCCCCCCCAACCACAATACCGCCCCCACAACCACAAGACCACCCCCATGACCACAAGACCACCCCCACGACCACAATACCCCCCCCACGACCACGTTATCACCCCCACGACCCCGATACCCCCCCACAACCACGATTCCACCCCCACGACCACGATACCACCCCCACGACCACGTTATCACCCCCACGACCACAAGACCACCCCCACCACCACCCTACCCCCCCCCCCCACCACCTCGTGGACCCCCACCACCACCACCTCGCGGGCCCCCCACCACCACCACCTCGTGGCCCCCCCCCCCCACCCCGTTACCCGTATCCAGCGGGGTCCCCCGGGCGCAGGCCACCAGGGCGCCCATGCTGGGCTGCGAGGTCATCCCGGCCATGGCGTCCACGGCCACGTCCACCACGTCGGCGCCGGCGTGGGCGGCCGCCAGCATGGAGGCCACGGCGGCCCCGGCGGTGTCGTGGGTGTGGACGTGGAGGGGCACCTCGGGGAAACGGTCCCGCAGGGCCCCCACCAGCAAGCGGGCGGCCGCCGGGGTCAGCAGCCCCGCCATGTCCTGGGGAAGGGGGGTTTTGGGGGGTGAGGGGGGGGGGGTCCCGAAATCCCATCCTGACCCCCCCCCCTTCCCCCCACGAGGGGTACAACTATGCTGCGTTTCTGATTCCAGATCCTAAAAGCTGTCCCAAGACATCCTAAATGTCCCAGGACCCCCAAATCCCCCTTCTGCCCCCCCCCCAAGACCCATCCAAAGCCCCCCAGGATCCCCAAATTCCCCTTCTGCCCCCCCCCAAGACCCATCCAAAGCCCCCCAGGATCCCCAAATCCCCCTTCTGCCCCCCCCCCCCCAAGACCCATCCTAAATGCCCCAGGATCCCCAAATCCCCCTTTTGGCCCCCCCAGGACCCATCCTAAAAGCCCCCCCAAACCCAACCCAAACCCCCCAGGATCCCCAAATCCCCCTTCTGCCCCCCCCAAGACCCATCCTAAATGCCCCAGGACCCCCAAATCCCCCTTCTACCCCCCCCCAAGACCCATCCAAAGCCCCCCAGGATCCCCAAATCCCCCTTCTGCCCCCCCCCCCAGGACCCATCCCAAACCCCCCAGGATCCCCAAATCCCCCTTCTGCCCCCCCATACCCATCCCAAGCCCCCCCCTCCAGGAACCCCCAACCCCCACAACACCCCCCAAATCCCCCTCCCCATGCCCCATGCCCCTCACCCAACCCCCCAGGTCCCCCCTCCCCATACCCTAGGGACCCCCAACCCCCCCAAGTTCCCCTCCCCACACCCCATACCCCTCTCCCACCCCCCCAGGACCCCCCTCCCCATACCCTAGGGACCCCCAACCCCTATAACACCCCCCCAACTCCCCCTCCCCATACCCTAGGAACCCCCAACCCCTATAACACCCCCCCAAATCCCCCTCCCCATGCCCCATACCCCTCTCCCAGCCCCCCAGGACCCCTTTCCCCCTACCCTAAGGACCCCCAATCCCCCCAATTCCCCCCCATACCCCTCTCCCAGCCCCCCAGGACCCCCCTCCCCATACCCTAGGGACCCCCAACCCCCCTAAATCCCCCTCCCCACACCCCATACCCCTCTCCCACCCCCCCAACCCCCCTCTCCTCACACCCCACGGACCCCCAATCCCCCCAATACCCCCCCAGCTCCCCTTTCCCACCCCCCAGGCTCCCCCTCCCCATATCCCAGGGACCCCCAACCCCCCCAACACCCCCTCCCCACACCCCAAGGACCCCCAATCCCCCCCAACACCCCCCCAACTCCCCTTCCCCATACCCCACTGACCCCCAACCCCCACAACACCCCCCAAATCCCCCTCCCCATGCCCCATACCCCTCTCCCAACCCCCCCAACTCCCCCTCCCCATATCCTAGGGACCCCCAACACCCCCCAACTCCCCCTCCCTACACCCCATACCCCTCTCCCAACCCCCCCAACTCCCCCTCCCCATACCCTAGGGACCCCCAACCCCCCTAAATCCCCCTCCCCACACCCCATACCCCTCTCCCACCCCCTCAACCCCCCTCTCCTCACACCCCACGGACCCCCAATCCCCCCAATACCCCCCCAGCTCCCCTTTCCCACCCCCCAGGCTCCCCCTCCCCATATCCCAGGGACCCCCAACCCCCCCAACACCCCCTCCCCACACCCCACGGACCCCCAATCCCCCCCAACACCCCCCCAACTCCCCCTCCCCATACCCCAGGGACCCCCAACCCCCCCAACACCCCCCAAATCCCCCTCCCCACACCCCATACCCCTCTCCCACCCCCCCCAACTCCCCCTCCCCATACCCTAGGGACCCCCAACCCCCCCCCCCCAAGACCTTAATGCAGAGGATGTGGGTGCCGGCGGCCACCAGCTCTCGGGCCAGCCCCAGGTAGTAGTCGAGGTCGTACTTGGTGCGGGTGGGGTCGGCCACGTCCCCCGTGTAGGACAGGGCGGCCTCCACCACGGCCCCCGCCCGCCCCACGGCCTCCACCCCCAGCAGGAGGTTGGGGAGGTAATTGAGGGCGTCGAAGACGCGGAAGATGTCCATGCCGTTGGCCGCCGCCACCTCGCAAAAACTGGGGGGGCACATCATGGGGTGGGGGGGGGACGTGAGGACCCCCCCCCATCCGTCCCCGCAGCCCACGGTGGCCCCGTGTCCCCCCATCTCCCCTATAGTCCTATAGCCCTTGATGTGCCCCAACTCTCCCCGTGTACCCCCAACCCCATATGTCCCCAGGGACCCCCACATCCCCCTCCCAACCCCCCCATGACCCCATACGACCCCAGAGACCCCCACATCCTCCTGATCCCTCATGTCCCTACATGACCCCATCTCCCTGTGCACCCCTGATACCCCACATCCCCTCCAAATCCCCATACGACCCTAGGTAACCCCACATCCCCTCTGACCCCCCATGACCCCATATGTTCCCAGGGACCCCCACATCCCCCCCCAACCCCCCATGACCCCATACGACCCCAGGTAACCCCACATCCTCTCTGACCCTCCACATCCCTATATGACCCCAGGTACCCCCACATCCCCTCTGACCTTCCACGCCCCTATATGACCCCATCACCTCCCCATGCCCCCCCACACCCCCACATTCCCCCTCCCAACCCCCCATGACCCCATACGACCCCAGGGACCCCCACATCCCCCCCAAATCCCCATATGACCCCAGGTAACCCCACATCCTCCTTACCCCCCACGCCCCTATATGACCCCATCACCTCCCCATGCCCCCCCCCACACCCCCTGCGCTCCATCTCCCCGTGCCCCCCCAACCCCCCATGACCCCATACAACCCCAGGGACCCCCACATCCCCCCCCCAATCCCCCATGACCCCATACGACCCCAGGGACCCCTACATCCTCCTGATCCCCCATGTCCCTATATGACTCCAGGGACCCCCACATCCCCCCCCCAACCCCTCATGACCCCATACGACCCCAGGGACCCCCACATCCCCCTCCCAACCCCCCATGACCCCATACGACCCCAAGGACCCCCACATCCCCCTCCCAACCCCCCATGACCCCATACGACCCCAAGGACCCCCACATCCCCCCCAAATCCCCATATGACCCCAGGTAACCCCACATCCTCCTGACCCTCCACGTCCCTACATGACCCCATCTCCCTGTGCACCCCCAATCCCCCAATGATCCCATATGACCCCAGGGACCCCCACATCCCCCCCCCCAATCCCCCATGACCCCATACGACCCCAAGGACCCCCACATCCTCTCTGACCCTCCACATCCCTATACGACCCCAGGGACCCCCGCATCCCCCCCATGACCCCATACGACCCCAGGTACCCCCACATCCCCCCCATGACCCCATACAACCCCAAGGACCCCCACATCCCCCCCCCAACCCCCCAAATCCCCCCATGACCCCAGGTAACCCCACATCCTCCTTACCCCCCACGCCCCTATATGACCCCATCACCTCCCCGTGCCCCCCCCACACCCCCCTCACACCCCCTCCACCCCCCCCCCACACCCCCCCCGGACCCCCCGAACCCCCCGTTCCCGTACCGGTAGATGACGTTGTCGGGGTAGTTGGTGTACCCCACGGCGTTGGCGCCGCGCAGCAGCATCTGGAAGGGGACGTTGGGGACCAGGCGGCCGCAGCTCCCGCAGCCGCTCCCAGGGGCACTCGTGCAGGAAGCGCATGGCCACGTCGAAGGTGGCGCCTGTGGGGGGGTGGGGCCTCCTGAGGGCAGGGGGAGGGGCCTCGGGAAGCCACGCCCACCCCCAAGCCACGCCCACTTTCCCCAAGCCACGCCCCGTTCGTGCAAGCCCCGCCCCCTTGCGCCAATCACCGCCCGTGCCCTGCCTCGTGTGCACAGTCCCTGTGTTCCCTGCTGCACGTGTGAGGCCACGCCCCCTTTGAGACACACCCCCTTTAAGCCACGCCCCATTGAGACACACCCCCCTTAAGCCACGCCCCCTTGCACCAATCCCCTCCTGCCTCGTGTGCACGGCCCCAGTGCTCCCTGCTGCACGTGTGAGGCCACGCCCCCTTTGAGACACACCCCCTTTAAGCCACGCCCCCTTGAGACACACCCCTTAAGCCACGCCCTTCTTGGGACACACCCCCCAAAGCCACGCCCCCTTGCAGCAACCCCCTCCCATGCTCTGACTTGTGAGCATGGCCCCAGTGCTCCCTGCTGCACATGTGAGGCCACGCCCCCTTAAGACACACCCATTTTTAAGCCACGCCCCCTTGAGACACACCCCTTTAAGCCACGCTCCCTTGGGGACACACCCCTCAAAGCCACGCCCCCTTGCAGCAATCCCCCCCTGCCTCGTGTGCATGGCCCCAGTGCTCCCTGCTGCCTATGAGAGGCCACACCCCTTTATGCCCCGCCCACATGAAACACACCCATTTAAGCCACGCCCACCTGAGACACACCCCTTAAGCCACGCCCCCTTGGGGCTCACCCCTTTAAGCCACGCCCCCTTAAGCCACACCCTCTGGTGAAGCCCTGCTCTGGGAAGCCCCGCCCCCTCACGCCTCCCCCCAGCAGGGCTACCAGCCAAGCATTGTGGCAGGCCCCGCCCCTCTCCTCCGAGGCCCCGCCCACCCACCTGAGGCCCCACCCACCCCCCTCAGGCCCCAACCCACCCCCTTAGGCAGGGCTCCCAGCCAAGCACTGCTGCAGCCCCGCCCCCTCCTCCCACGCCCCTCCCACACCCCTTAGGCCCCGCCCACATCCTCGAGGCCCCTCCCACCCCCCTGAGGCCCCGCCCCCTGACCTCCCCAGGTCTCCATGCTGCAGAGGGGGCTGAGGGCGTGCGCCACGAAGGGGGCAACACCCACCCCCATGAGACCCCCCCACTCCTGAGACCACGCCCCCTTCTCCCAAGCCCCCGCCCCCTTCTCCCAGACCCCCGCCCACCCCCCCAGGCCCATTGAGACCCCATTCACCCCAGACCCACCCCAGATTCCCTGTCCCCATGGTACCCTGCCCACCCCTCCCAGGCCCGCCCCCTGCTCCAAGGCCCCGCCCCCTGCTCCCAAGCCCCGCCCCTCCTCCCAGACCCCGCCCACCCCTCCAGGCCCCTTGAGACCCCATCCACCCCAGACCCCCACTAGACACCCCCTGCTCCCAAGCCCCACCCCCCTGCTCTCAGGCCCCGCCCACCCCCCTCAGGCCCCGCCCACCCCCTCGAGGCCCCGCCCCCTGACCTCCCCAGGTCTCCATGCTGCAGAGGGGGCTGAGGCGTGCGCCATGAAGGGGGTGACACCCACCCCCCCTTAATCCCCTCCCCCCTCCTCTCAGTCCTCGCCCACCCCCCTGAGGCCCCCGCCCACCCCCTGAGGCCCCGCCCCCTGACCTCCCCAGGTCTCCATGCTGCAGAGGAGGCTTAGGGCATGCACCACGAAGGGGGCGACGCCCACCCCCATGAGACCCCTCCCACTCCGGAGACCACGCCCCCTTCTCCAAAGCCCCGCCCCCTTCTCCCAGACCCCGCCCACCCCTCCAGGCCCATTGAGACCCCATTCACCCCAGACCCCCTCTAGATGCCCCATCCCCATGGTGCCCGCCCCCCTGCTCCAAGGCCCCGCCCACCCCCCTGAGGCCCCGCCCACCCCCCTGAGGCCCCGCCCCCTGACCTCCCCAGGTCTCCATGCTGCAGAGGGGGCTGAGGGCGTGCGCCACGAAGGGGGTGACGCCCACCCCCATGAGGCCCCGCCCATACCCGAGGCCACATCCCCCTCTCCCAGGCCACGCCTCCTTCTCCCAAGCCCCGCCCCCCTTCTCCCAGACCCCGCCCACCCTCCAGGGCCCCCTTGAGACCCCATCCACCCCAGACCCCCACTAGACACCCCCTGCTCCCAGACCCCGCCCCCTGCTCCCAGGCCCCGCCCACCCCCCTCAGGCCCCTCCCACCCCCCTGAGGCCCCGCCCCTGACCTCCCCAGGTCTCCATGCTGCAGAGGGGGCTGAGGGCATACACCACGAAGGGGGCAACACCCACCCCCCTTAAGCCCCTCCCCCCTCCTCTCAGGCCCCGCCCACCCCCCTGAGGCCCCCGCCCCCCGCCCCGAGGCCCCGCCCCCTGACCTCCCCAGGTCTCCATGCTGCAGAGGGGGCTGAGGGCGTGCGCCACGAAGGGGGCAACACCCACCCCCATGAGACCCCTCCCACTCCTGAGACCACGCCCCCTTCTCCCAAGCCCCGCCCCCTTCTCCCAGACCCCGCCCACCCCTCCAGGCCCATTGAGACCCCATTCACCCCAGACCCACCCCAGATTCCCTGTCCCCATGGTACCCCGCCCACCCCTCCCAGGCCCCGCCCCCTGCTCCAAGGCCCCGCCCCCTGCTCCCAAGCCCCTCCCCCCTCCTCCCAGACCCCGCCCACCCCTCCAGGCCCCTTGAGACCCCATCCACCCCAGACCCCCACTAGACACCCCCTGCTCCCAAGCCCCACCCCCTGCTCCCAAGCCCCACCCCCTGCTCTCAGGCCCCGCCCACCCCCCTGAGGCCCCGCCCACCCCCCTGAGGCCCCGCCCCCTGACCTCCCCAGGTCTCCATGCTGCAGAGGAGGCTTAGGGCATACACCACGAAGGGGGGCAACACCTACCCCCCTTAAGCCCCTCCCCCCTCCTCTCAGGCCCCGCCCACCCCCCTTAGGCCCCGCCCACCCCCCTGAGGCCCCGCCCCCTGAGCTCCCCAGGTCTCCATGCTGCAGAGGGGGCTGAGGGCGTGCGCCACGAAGGGGGCGACGCCCACCCCCATGAGGCCCCGCCCATACCCGAGGCCACACCCCCTCTCCCAGGCCACGCCTCCTTCTCCCAAGCCCCGCCCCCTCCTCCCAGACCCTGCCCACCCCTCCAGGCCCCTTGAGACCCCATCCACCCCAGACCCCCACTAGACACCCTCTGCTCCCAGACCCCGCCCCCCTGCTCCCAGGCCCCGCCCACCCCCCTGAGGCCCCGCCCCCTGACCTCCCCAGGTCCTCCATGCTGCAGAGGGGGCTGAGGGCGTGCGCCACGAAGGGGGCGATGCGGGCCAGGTCGCGGGTGCGGACGCGGGTGGCCAGCAGGGACTGGTGGGCGTCGCGGAAGGTGGTGTCGGTCAGCAGCAGCCCCCGGTGCCCCCGCAGCGCCCGCGCGAAGCCCCCCGGCCCCTCGCGGCTCAGCACCTCCCGCAGCCCCGCCGGGGGCGGCCCTGGAAAGGGGGGGGGATATAAGGGGAGGGGGGGTCAGTGGGGGGGTTATATATGGGG
>NW_028137583.1:15000-17098 GCF_965140915.1 Aythya marila
AGAAAAAGATAAAGAAGAAAAAGAAGGATAAGGATAAGGATAAGGATAAGGAGAAGGAGAAGGAGAAGGAGAAGGAGAAGGAGAAGGAGAAGGAGAAGGAGAAGGAGAAGGAGAAGGAGAAGGAGAAGGAGAAGAAGATAATGAAGAAGAAAAAGAAGAAGACGAAGAAGAAGTAGAAGACGAAGAAAATGAGGAAGAAAAAGAAGAATAAGGAGAAAGAGAAGGAGAAGGTAAAGGAGAAGGAGAAGGAGAAGGAGAGAGAGAAGGAGAAGGAGAAGGAGAAGGAGAAGGAGAAGGAGAAGGAGAAGGAGAAGGAGAAGGAGAAGGAGAAGGAGAAGGAGAAGGAGAAGGAGAAGGAGAAGGAGAAGGAGAAGGAGAAGGAGAAGGAGAAGGAGAAGGAGAAGGGGAAGGAGAAGGAGAAGGAGAAGGAGAAGGAGAAGGAGAAGGAGAAGGAGAAGGAGAAGGAGAAGGAGAAGGAGAAGGAGAAGGAGAAGGAGAAGGAGAAGGAGAAGGAGAAGGAGAAGGAGAAGGAGAAGGAGAAGGAGAAGGAGAAGGAGAAGGAGATGGAGGAAGAGAAGAAGAAGGAGAAGGAAAAGAAGAAAAAAGAAGAAGAAGAAGTAGAAGAAGAAGAAGACGAAGAAAAGACGAAGAAGGAGAAGAAGGAGAAGGAGAAGGAGAAGGAGAAGGAGAAGGAGAAGGCGAAGGCGAAGGCGAAGGCGAAGGAGAAGGAGAAGGAGAAGGAGAAGGAGAAGGAGAAGGAGAAGGAGAAGGAGAAGGAGAAGGAGAAGGGGAAGGGGAAGGGGAAGGGGAAGGAGAAGAAGATAATGAAGAAGAAAAAGAAGAAGACGAAGAAGAAGACGAAGAAAATGATAAAGAAGAAAAAGAAGAAGAAGGAGAAAGAGAAGGAGAAGGAGAAGGAGAAGGAGAAGGAGAAGGAGAAGGAGAAGGAGAAGGAGAAGGAGAAGGAGAAGAGAAGGAGAAGTAGAAGAAGAAAAAAAACTCAAAGAAAAAAAAAGAAAAATAAGAAAAATAAGACGAAGACGAAGAAGAAGACGACAAAGAAGAAGAAGAATTATAAGAAAAAGACGACGAATAAGAAAAAGATGAAGAAGACGAAGAAGAAGAAGAAGACAAAGAAGATGATTAATAAGACGAAGAATAAGTATAGGAAGAATACGAAGAAGAAGATGACGAAGAAGAAGAAGATGAAGAAGACGAAGAAGACGAAGAAGAAGAAGAAGAAGAAGAAGAGAGAAGAAGAAGAAGAAGAAAGAAGAAGAAAAAGAAGGAGACAACGAAGATGAAAAAGAAGACGAAATATAATAACAATAATAAATGAAGACGAAGAATAAGAAGACGACGAAGAAGAAGTAGTCAAAGAAGTAGAAAAACGAAGAAGAAGAAGGTGAAGAAGAGGAAAAGGAAGAAGAAAAAGACGAAGAAGACAAAGACAAAGAAGACAAAGAAGACAAAGAAGACAATGAAGAAGAAGAAGACGAAGAAGAAAGGAAGACGAGGACGAAGAAGAAGAAGAAGAAGAAGAAGAAGAAGAAGAAGAAGAAGAAGAAGAAGAAGAAGACGAAGAAGAAGATGAAGAAGAAGAAGAAGAAGAAGAAGAAGGAGAAGAAAACGAAGAAGTTATAGTAGAAGAAGAAGAAGAAGAAGAAGAAGAAGGAGACAAAGAAGAAGAAGAAGAAGAATAAATAGGAGAAGAAGAAGAAGACGAAGAAGAAGAAAACGAAGAAATGAAGAAGAAGAAAACGACGAAGACGAAAAAGAATACAAAGAAAAAGTAGAAGAAGATGAAGATGAAGACCAAGAAGAAGAAGAAGAAGAAGAAACGAAGAAGAAAACGAAGAAACGAAGAAGAAGAAGACGACGAAGACGAAAAAGAATACAAAGAAAAAGTAGAAGATGAAGAAGATGCAGACCAAGAAGAAGAAGAAGAAGAAGAAGAAGACGAAGAAGACGAAGAAAACAAAAAAGAAGAAGAAGAAGAAGACAAATACGAAGAAAAAGAAGAAGAAGACAATACGAAGAAAAAGAAGAAGAAGAAGACGAAGAAGACGAAAAAGACGAAGAAGAAGAAGACGAAGAA
>NW_028137582.1:0-45000 GCF_965140915.1 Aythya marila
AACAAAACCCAACGGAGACACAAAAACACGTCAAAAACACCCCAAACAAGAAAGGAATTCCCCCAAAACTGCAAGAAAATAACCCCAAAACCATAGATCCACCCCAAAACCACCCTAAACCTACCTGATGTTCTCCAAATCCCAAAGTCCACTCCCAACCACCAGAAAACCCATTAGGAACTCAACGAAACGCAACGGAAACCCCAAAACACCTCAAAAACACCCCAAAAGCGAACCGGATCAGAAGAAAATACGTGATATAAACCCCCCAAAAAAAACTTAAACCTACCTGATGTTCTCCTAAATGTACAATCCACTCCCAACCAACAGAAAACCCAATGGAAACCCAACAAAACCCAACGGAGACCATAAAAACACGTCAAAAACACCCCAAAAAAGAACGGCATCACCCCCAAAACTGGAAGAAAATCCCCCAAAAGCACGGATCCAATCCCAAAACCACCCTAAACCTACCTGATGTGCTCCAAATCCCAAAGTCCACTCCCAACCACCAGAAAACCCATTAGGAACTCAACGAAACGCAACGGAAACCCCAAAACACCTCAAAAACACCCCAAAAGCGAACCGGATCAGAAGAAAATACGTGATATAAACCCCCCAAAAAAAACTTAAACCTACCTGATGTTCTCCTAAATGTACAATCCACTCCCAACCAACAGAAAACCCAATGGAAACCCAACAAAACCCAACGGAGACCATAAAAACACGTCAAAAACCCCCCAAAAAAGAACGGCATCACCCCCAAAACTGGAAGAAAATCCCCCAAAAGCACGGATCCAATCCCAAAACCACCCTAAACCTACCTGATGTGCTCCAAATCCCAAAGTCCACTCCCAACCACCAGAAAACCCATTAGGAACTCAACGAAACGCAACGGAAACCCCAAAACACCTCAAAAACACCCCAAGAGCGAACCGGATCAGAAGAAAAAACGTGATTTAACCCCCAAATAACCCTTAAACCTACCTGATGTTCTCCTAAATCTACAATCCACTCCCAACCACCAGAATACCCAATGGAAACCCAACAAAACCCAACGGAGACCACAAAAACACGTCAAAAATACCCCCCAAAAAGAATGGGATCACTCCAAAAACAGAAGAAAACCCTAAAAAACAGAAGAAATCCCCCAAAACCATAGATTCACCCCAAAAAAGAACAGGATCACCCCAAAAAACGAAAGAAAACCCCAAATACCATAGATCCACCCCAAAACAACCCTAAACCTACCTGATGTTCTCCAAAACCCACAATATACAATTTTACACCATGATGACCAACGAGAAAGCAACAAAACCCAACGGAGACCCCCAAACACCTCAAAAATTTCCCAAAAAAGAACGGGACCTCCCCAAGAAACAGAAGGAAACCCCAAAAAACATGACTCTGCCCCAAAAGTCCCCCTAAACCTACCTGAAGTTATTCAAAACCCACAATTTACCCTTTTCCACCATGATGCCAAAGGAAAACTCAGCGAAATCCAACGGAGACCACAAAACACGCCAAAAACACCCCAAAAAAGAACTGGATCAGAAGAAAAAAACAACTAAAACTATGAATTTCCCCCCAAAACCACCCTAAACTCACCTGATCTTCTTCAAAACTCAGAATCCACTCCCATTTACCTTAACAACCAACGAGAACTCAACAAAACCCAACGGAGAACCCAAAACACGTCAAGAACACCCCCCAAAAAAAAAGGAACCACCCCAAAACCAGAAGAAAACCCTAAAAAACAGAAGGAATCCCCCAAAACAATAGATTCACCACCAAAAAAAAACTTAAACTCACCTATGTTCTCCAAAACCCACAATTTACCATTTTCCACCATGATGACCAACGAGAACCCAACAAAACCCAAAGGAGACCCCAAAAAACGTCAAAAACACCCCAAAAAACAACTGGTTCAACCCCAAAAACGAAAGAAAACCCCAAAAGCCATAGATCCGCACCAAAAATCCCCCTAAACCTACCTGATGTTCTCCAAAACCCACAATTTACACTTTTTTACCCATGATGACCAACAAGAACCTAACAAAACCCAACGGAGACACAAAAACACGTCAAAAACACCCCAAAAAAGAACGGGATCAACCCCAAAACCGAAAGAAAACCCCAAAAGCCATAGATCCACACCAAAAGTCCCCCTAAGCCTACCTGATGTTCTCCAAAACCCACAATTTACACTTTTTCACCATGATGACAAACGAGAACCCAACAAAACCCAACGGAGACCTCAAAACACACCAAGAACACCCCAAAAAAGAACGGAACCACCCCAAGAAACAGAAGGAAACCCCAAAAAACATGACTCTGCCCCAAAAGTCCCCCTAAACCTACCTGATGTTCTCCAAAAACCCACAATTTACTCTTTTCCAAAATGATGACCAACGAGAACCCAACAAAACCCAACGGAGACCCCAAAACACGTCAAAAACACCCCAAACAAGAAAGGAATTCCCCCAAAACTGCAAGAAAATATTCCCCCAAAACCATAGATCCACCCCAAAACCACCCTAAACCTACCTGATGTTCTCCAAATCCCAAAGTCCACTCCCAACCACCAGAAAACCCATTAGGAACTCAACGAAATGCAACGGAAACACAAAAACACGTCAAAAACACCCCAAAAAAGAACAGGATCAGAAGAAAAAAAAAAAACAAAACTATGAATTTCCCCCCAAAACCACCCTAAACTCACCTGATCTTCTTCAAAACCCACAATCCACGCCCATTTACCTTAACGACCAACGAGAACCCAACAAAACCCAACGGAGACCCCAAAAAACGTCAAAAACACCCCAAAAAACAACTGGTTCAACCCCAAAAACGAAAGAAAACCCCAAAAGCCATAGATCCGCACCAAAAATCCCCCTAAACCTACCTGATGTTCTCCAAAACCCACAATTTACACTTTTTCACCATGATGACCAACAAGAACCCAACAAAACCCAACGGAGACCTCAAAACACACCAAGAACACCCCAAAAAAGAACAGGATGAACCCAAAATAACACAAGAAAAGCCCAAAAAACATGACTCTGCCCCAAAAGTCCCCCTAAACCTACCTGAAGTTATTCAAAACCCACAATTTACACTTTTCCACCGTGATGCCAAAGGAAAACCCAACGAAATCCAATGGAGACCCCAAAACACGTCAAAAACACCCCAAACAAGAACGGAATCACCCCCAAAACTGGAAGAAAATCCCCAAAAAGCACGGATCCAATCTTCAAACGACCCTAAACCTACCTGATGTTCTCCAAAACCTGCAATTTACCGTTTTCCACCATGATGACCAACGAGAACGCAACAAAACCCAACGGAGACCCCAAAACACCTCAAAAACACCCCAAAAAAGAACGGGACCACCCCAAGAAACAGAAGAAAACACCAAAAAACATGACTCAGCCCCAAAAGTCCCCCTAAACCTACCTGATGTTCTCCAAAACCCACAATCTATACCTATTTAACATAATGAACAACAAGAACCCAACAAAACCCAACAGAGACCCCAAAACACGTCAAAAACACCCCCCCAAAAAAACGGGATCACTCCAAAAACAGAAGAAAACCCTAAAAAAAAGAAGAAATCCACCAAAACCATAGATTCACCCCAAAAAAGAACAGGATCACCCCAAAAAAACGAAAGAAAACCCCAAATACCATAGATCCACCCCAAAAGACCCCCTAAACCTACCTGATGTTCTCCAAAACCCACGATTTACAATTTTACACGATGATGACCAACGAGAACCCAACAAAACCCAACGGAGACCTCAAAACACGTCAAAAACACCCCAAAAAAGAACGGGACCACCCCAAAAAACAGAAGGAAACCCCAAAAAACATGATTCTGCCCCGAAAGTCCCCCTAAACCTACCTGATGTTCTCCTAAAACCCACAATTTACTCTTTTCCACCATGATGACCAACGAGAACCCAACAAAACCCAACGGAGACCCCAAAACACGTCAAAAACACCCCAAACAAGAAAGGCATTCCCCCAAAACTGGAAGAAAATAACCCCAAAACCATAGATCCACCCCAAAACCACCCTAAACCTACCTGATGTTCTCCAAAACCCACAATTTAAACTTTTCGACCATGATGACCTACAAAAACCTAACAAAACCCAACGGAGACACAAAAACACGTCAAAAACACCCCAAAAAAGAACGGGATCAACCCCAAAACCGAAAGAAAACCCCAAAAGCCATAGATCCACACCAAAACAACCCTAAACCTACCTGATGTTCTCCAAAACCCGCAATTTACACGTTTTCACCATGATGACAAACGAGAACCCAACAAAACCCAACGGAGACCTCAAAACACACCAAGAACACCCCAAAAAAGAACGGGACCACCCCAAGAAACAGAAGGAAACCCCAAAAAACATGACTCTGCCCCAAATGTCCCCCTAAACCTACCTGATGTTCTCCAAAAACCCACAATTTACACTTTTCCACCATGATGACCAACGAGAACCCAACAAAACGCAACGGAGACCCCAAAACACGTCAAAAACACCCCAAACAAGAATGGGACAACACCAAAAAACAGAAGAAAACGCTAAAAAAAAAAAAAAAAAAAAAAAAAAAAACAGAAGAATTTTCCCAAAACCAAAGATTCACCACCAAAAAAACTTAAACTCACCTGATGTTCTCCAAAAATCACAATTTACTCTTTTCCAAAATGATGACCAACGAGAACCCAACAAAACCCAACGGAGACCCCAAAACACGTCAAAAACACCCCAAACAAGAAAGGAATTCCCCCAAAACTGCAAGAAAATAACCCCAAAACCATAGATCCACCCCAAAACCACCCTAAACCTACCTGATGTTCTCCAAATCCCAAAGTCCACTCCCAACCACCAGAAAACCCATTAGGAACTCAACGAAATGCAACGGAAACACAAAAACACGTCAAAAACACCCCAAAAAAGAACAGGATCAGAAGAAAAAAAAAAAAACAAAACTATGAATTTCCCCCCAAAACCACCCTAAACTCACCTGATCTTCTTCAAAACCCACAATCCACGCCCATTTACCTTAACGACCAACGAGAACCCAACAAAACCCAACGGAGACCCCAAAAAACGTCAAAAACACCCCAAAAAACAACTGGTTCAACCCCAAAAACGAAAGAAAACCCCAAAAGCCATAGATCCGCACCAAAAATCCCCCTAAACCTACCTGATGTTCTCCAAAACCCACAATTTACACTTTTTCACCATGATGACCAACAAGAACCCAACAAAACCCAACGGAGACCTCAAAACACACCAAGAACACCCCAAAAAAGAACAGGATGAACCCAAAATAACACAAGAAAAGCCCAAAAAACATGACTCTGCCCCAAAAGTCCCCCTAAACCTACCTGAAGTTATTCAAAACCCACAATTTACACTTTTCCACCGTGATGCCAAAGGAAAACCCAACGAAATCCAATGGAGACCCCAAAACACGTCAAAAACACCCCAAACAAGAACGGAATCACCCCCAAAACTGGAAGAAAATCCCCAAAAAGCACGGATCCAATCTTCAAACGACCCTAAACCTACCTGATGTTCTCCAAAACCCGCAATTTACCCTTTTCCGCCATGATGACCAACGAGAACGCAACGAAACCCAACGGAGACCCCAAAACACCTCAAAAACACCCCAAAAAAGAACGGGACCACCCCAAGAAACAGAAGAAAACACCAAAAAACATGACTCAGCCCCAAAAGTCCCCCTAAACCTACCTGATGTTCTCCAAAACCCACAATCTATACCTATTTAAAATAATGAACAACAAGAACCCAACAAAACCCAACAGAGACCCCAAAACACATCAAAAACACCCCCCCAAAAAAACGGGATCACTCCAAAAACAGAAGAAAACCCTAAAAAAAAGAAGAAATCCCCCAAAACCAAGATTCACCCCAAAAAAGAACAGGATCACCCCAAAAAAAACGAAAGAAAACCCCAAATACCATAGATCCACCCCAAAAGACCCCCTAAACCTACCTGATGTTCTCCAAAACCCACGATTTACAATTTTACACGATGATGACCAACGACAACCCAAAAAAACCCAACGGAGACCCCAAAACACGTCAAAAACACCCCAAACAAGAACGGGACCACCCCAAAAAACAGAAGGAAACCCCAAAAAACATGATTCTGCCCCGAAAGTCCCCCTAAACCTACCTGATGTTCTCCTAAAACCCACAATTTACACTTTTCCACCATGATGACCAAAAACCTAACAAAACCCAACGGAGACACAAAAACACGTCAAAAACACCCCAAAAAAGAACGGGATCAACCCCAAAACCGAAAGAAAACCCCAAAAGCCATAGATCCACACCAAAACAACCCTAAACCTACCTGATGTTCTCCAAAACCCAAAATTTACACTTTTTCACCATGATGACATACGAGAACCCAACAAAACCCAACGGAGACCTCAAAACACACCAAGAACACCTCAAAAAAGAACGGGACCACCCCAAGAAACAGAAGGAAACCCCAAAAAACATGACTCTGCCCCAAAAGTCCCCCTAAACCTACCTGATGTTCTCCAAAAACCCACAATTTACACTTTTCCACCATGATGACCAACGAGAACCCAACAAAACCCAACGGAGACCCCAAAACACGTCAAAAACACCCCAAACAAGAACGGGACAACACCAAAAAACAGAAGAAAACGCTAAAAAAAAAAAAAAAAAAAAAAAAACAGAAGAATTTTCCCAAAACCAAAGATTCACCACCAAAAAAACTTAAACTCACCTGATGTTCTCCAAAAATCACAATTTACTCTTTTCCAAAATGATGACCAACGAGAACCCAACAAAACCCAACGGAGACCCCAAAACACGTCAAAAACACCCCAAACAAGAAAGGAATTCCCCCAAAACTGCAAGAAAATAACCCCAAAACCATAGATCCACCCCAAAACCACCCTAAACCTACCTGATGTTCTCCAAATCCCAAAGTCCACTCCCAACCACCAGAAAACCCATTAGGAACTCAACGAAATGCAACGGAAACACAAAAACACGTCAAAAACACCCCAAAAAAGAACAGGATCAGAAGAAAAAAAAAAAACAAAACTATGAATTTCCCCCCAAAACCACCCTAAACTCACCTGATCTTCTTCAAAACCCACAATCCACGCCCATTTACCTTAACGACCAACGAGAACCCAACAAAACCCAACGGAGACCCCAAAAAACGTCAAAAACACCCCAAAAAACAACTGGTTCAACCCCAAAAACGAAAGAAAACCCCAAAAGCCATAGATCCGCACCAAAAATCCCCCTAAACCTACCTGATGTTCTCCAAAACCCACAATTTACACTTTTTCACCATGATGACCAACAAGAACCCAACAAAACCCAACGGAGACCTCAAAACACACCAAGAACACCCCAAAAAAGAACAGGATGAACCCAAAATAACACAAGAAAAGCCCAAAAAACATGACTCTGCCCCAAAAGTCCCCCTAAACCTACCTGAAGTTATTCAAAACCCACAATTTACACTTTTCCACCGTGATGCCAAAGGAAAACCCAACGAAATCCAATGGAGACCCCAAAACACGTCAAAAACACCCCAAACAAGAACGGAATCACCCCCAAAACTGGAAGAAAATCCCCAAAAAGCACGGATCCAATCTTCAAACGACCCTAAACCTACCTGATGTTCTCCAAAACCCGCAATTTACCCTTTTCCACCATGATGACCAACGAGAACGCAACAAAACCCAACGGAGACCCCAAAACACCTCAAAAACACCCCAAAAAAGAACGGGACCACCCCAAGAAACAGAAGAAAACACCAAAAAACATGACTCAGCCCCAAAAGTCCCCCTAAACCTACCTGATGTTCTCCAAAACCCACAATCTATACCTATTTAACATAATGAACAACAAGAACCCAACAAAACCCAACAGAGACCCCAAAACACGTCAAAAACACCCCCCCAAAAAAACGGGATCACTCCAAAAACAGAAGAAAACCCTAAAAAAAAGAAGAAATCCCCCAAAACCATAGATTCACCCCAAAAAAGAACAGGATCACCCCAAAAAAAACGAAAGAAAACCCCAAATACCATAGATCCACCCCAAAAGACCCCCTAAACCTACCTGATGTTCTCCAAAACCCACGATTTACAATTTTACACGATGATGACCAACGAGAACCCAACAAAACCCAACGGAGACCTCAAAAACACGTCAAAAACACCCCAAAAAAGAACGGGACCACCCCAAAAAACAGAAGGAAACCCCAAAAAACATGATTCTGCCCCGAAAGTCCCCCTAAACCTACCTGATGTTCTCCTAAAACCCACAATTTACACTTTTCCACCATGATGACCAACGAGAACCCAACAAAACCCAACGGAGACCCCAAAACACGTCAAAAACACCCCAAACAAGAAAGGCATTCCCCCAAAACTGGAAGAAAATAACCCCAAAACCATAGATCCACCCCAAAACCACCCTAAACCTACCTGATGTTCTCCAAAACCCACAATTTAAACTTTTCGACCATGATGACCTACAAAAACCTAACAAAACCCAACGGAGACACAAAAACACGTCAAAAACACCCCAAAAAAGAACGGGATCAACCCCAAAACCGAAAGAAAACCCCAAAAGCCATAGATCCACACCAAAACAACCCTAAACCTACCTGATGTTCTCCAAAACCCACAATTTACACTTTTTCACCATGATGACAAACGAGAACCCAACAAAACCCAACGGAGACCTCAAAACACACCAAGAACACCCCAAAAAAGAACGGGACCACCCCAAGAAACAGAAGGAAACCCCAAAAAACATGACTCTGCCCCAAAAGTCCCCCTAAACCTACCTGATGTTCTCCAAAAACCCACAATTTACACTTTTCCACCATGATGACCAACGAGAACCCAACAAAACCCAACGGAGACCTCAAAACATGGCAAAAACACCCCAAAAAAGAACGGGACCACCCCAAAAACAGAAGAAAACGCTTTTTAAAAAAAAAAAAAAAAAAAAAAAAAAAAGAAGAATTTTCCCAAAACCAAAGATTCACCCTTTAAAAAAACTTAAACTCACCTGATGTTCTCCAAAAATCACAATTTACTCTTTTCCAAAATGATGACCAACAAGAACCCAACAAAACCCAACGGAGACCCCAAAACACGTCAAAAACACCCCAAACAAGAAAGGCATTCCCCCAAAACTGGAAGAAAATAACCCCAAAACCATAGATCCACCCCAAAACCACCCTAAACCTACCTGATGTTCTCCAAAACCCACAATTTAAACTTTTCGACCATGATGACCTACAAAAACCTAACAAAACCCAACGGAGACACAAAAACACGTCAAAAACACCCCAAAAAAGAACGGGATCAACCCCAAAAACGAAAGAAAATCCCCCAGAACGATGGATCCACCCCAAAACCACCCTAAACCTACCTGATGTTCTCCAAAACCCACAATTAAACCTGTTCCTCCATGATGACCACGGAAAACCCAACAAAACACAACAGAGTACACAAAACACGTCAAAAACACCCCAAAAAAGAACGGCATCACCCCCAAAACTGGAAGAAAATCCCCCAAAAGCACGGATCCAATCCCAAAACCACCCTAAACCAACCTGATGTGCTCCAAATCCCAAAGTCCACTCCCAACCACCAGAAAACCCATTAGGAACTCAACGAAACACAACGGAAACCCCAAAACACGTCAAAAACACCCCAAAAAAGAACTGGATTAGAAGAAAAAAAACAACTAAAACTATGAATTTCCCCCCAAAACCACCCTAAACTCACCTGATCTTCTTCAAAACTCAGAATCCACTCCCATTTACCTTAACGACCAATGAGAACCCAACAAAACCCTACAGAGAACCCAAAACACGTCAAGAACACCCCCAAAAAAAACGGGACCACTCCAAAACCAGAAGAAAAACCTAAAAAACAGAAGAAATCCCCCAAAACCATAGATTCGCCACCAAAAAAAAACTTAAACTCACCTATGTTCTCCAAAACCCACAATTTATCATTTTCCACCATGATGACCAACGAGAACCCAACAAAACCAAACGGAGAACCCCAAACACGTCAAAAACTTCCGAAAAAAGAATGAGACAACACCAAAAAACAGAAGAAAACCCCCAAAAACATGACTCTGCCCCAAAAGTCCCCCTAAACCTACCTGATGTTCTCCAAAACCCACAATTTACACTTTTCCACCATGATGACCAACAAGAGCCCAACTAAAACCCATCGGAGACCCTAAAACACGTCAAAAACACCCCAAAAAAGAACAGGATCACTCCAAAAAACAGAACAAAACCCCAAATACAATAGTTCCACTCCAAAAGTCCCCCTAAACCTACCTGATGTTCTCCAAATCCCAAAGTCCACTCCCAACCACCAGAAAACCCATTAGGAACTGTCGTGGTTCCGCTCAAGTGGGCAGCCGAGCACCACCACAGCCGCTCTCTCCCTTGACTCTCCCGGCTGCTGACCCCAAAACAAGTCAAAAAAAAAAAAAAAAAGCAAGAACGGGATAATCCCTAAAAACGAAAGAATAAAGCAAAAGCCATAGATCCACACCAAAAGTCCCCCTAAACCTACCTGATGTTCTCCAAAACCCACAATTTACTCTTTTTCACCACGATGACTGTGGAAAACCCAACGAAACCTAACGGAGAAACCAAAACACGTCAAAAACACCCCAGAAAAGGACTGGATCAGAAGTAAAAAACCCCAAAACTATGAATTTTTCTACAAAACCACCCTAAACCTACCTGATGTTCTCCAAAACCCACAATTTACACTTTTCCACCATGATGACCAACAAGAACTTAACTAAAACCCAACGGAGAACCCAAAACACGTCAAAAACACCCCAAACAAGAACGGGATCACCCCCAAAACTGGAAGAAAATCCCCCAAAACCATAGATCCACCACAAACCACCCTAAACCTACCTGATGCTCTCAAAAACCCACAATTTACACTTTTCCACAACGATGACCAACAAGAACCCAACTAAAACCCAATGGAGAACACAAAACATGTCAAAAACACCCCAAAAAAGAACGGGATCACCCCCAAAACTGGAAGAAAATCCCCCAAAAGCACGGATCCAATCCCAAAACCACCCTAAACCTACCTGATGTGCTCCAAATCCCAAAGTCCACTCCCAACCACCAGAAAACCCATTAGGAACTCAACGAAACGCAACGGAAACGCCAAAACACCTCAAAAACACCCCAAAAAAGAACGGGATCAGAAGAAAAAAAAGCCAAACACTCCGAATTTTTCTACAAAACGACCCTAAACTCACCTGATCTTCTCCAAAACCCACAATCCACTCTCATTTACCTTAATAACCAACGAGAACCCAACGAAACCCAACGGAGACCCCAAAACACCTCAAAAACACCCCAAAAAAAGAATAGGATCAACCCCCAAAACGAAAGAAAACACTAAAAGCCATAGATCCATCCCAAAAGTCCCCCTAAACCTACCTGACATTCTCCAAAATCCGCAATTTACACTTTTCCACCATGATGACCAACAAGAACCCACCTAAAACCCGACCGAGACACCGAAACACGTCAAAAACACCCCAAACAAGAACGGGATCACCCCAAAAAAAACAGAAGAAAACCCCAAATACCATGAATCCACCCCAAAAGTCCCCTAAACCTACCTGAAGTTCTCCAAAACCCACAATCTACACTTTTCCACCATGATGACAACGGAAAACCAAACGAAACCCAACGGACACCCCAAAACACGTCAAAAACACCCCAAACAAGAACGGAATCACCCCCAAAACTGGAAGAAAATCCCCAAAAAACATAGATCCACCCCAAAACGACACTAAACCTACCTGATGTTCTCCAAAACACGCAAGTTAAACTTTTCCAACATGATGAAAAACAAGAACCCAACAAAACCCAACAGAGACCCCAAAACATGTCAAAAACACCCCAAAAAAGAACGGGATCACCCCCAAAACTGGAAGAAAATTCCCCCCCCAAAAATTTACAATTTTCACCATGATGACCAACATGAACCAAACGAAAACCCAAAAGGAGACACCAAAACACGTCAAAAACACCCCAAAAAAGAAAGGGATCACCCATAAACTGGAAGAAAATCCCCAAAAAGCACAGATCCAATCCCAAAACCAGCCTAAACCTACCTGATGTTCTCCAAAACCCACAAATTTACCCTTTTCCACCATGATGACCATGGAAAACCCAGTGAAACCCAATGGAGACAAAAAACATGTCAAAAAAAAAAAACAAAAAAACAAAAAACAAACAAAAAAGAACAGGATCTCCCCAAAAAAGAGAAGAAAACCCCAAATGCCATAGATCCACCCCAAAAGTCCCCCTAAGCCTACCTGATGTTCTCCAAAACCCACAATTTACCCTTTTTCACAATGATGACCAACGAGAACCCAACAAAACCCAACGGACAACCCCAAAACACGTCAAAAACACCCCAAAAAAGAACAGGATCACCCCAAAAAACAGAAGAAAACCCCAAATACCATGAATCCACCCCAAAAGTCCCCCTAAACCTACCTGAAGTTCTCCAAAACCCACAATTTACCCTTTTCCACCAAGATGCCAACAGAAAACCCAACGAAACCCAACAGAGACATGAAAACATGTCAAAAACACCCCAAAAAAGAACGGGATAACCCCCAAAACTGGAAGAAAATCCCCAAAAAGCATGGATCCAATTCCAAAACCACCCTAAACCTACCTGATCTTCTCCAAATCCCAAAGTCCACTCCCAACCACCATAAAACCCATTAGGAACTCAACAAAATGCAACAGAAACCCCAAAACACCTCAAAAACACCCCAAAAGCAAACCGGATCAGAAGAAAATACGTGATTTAACCCCAAGAAAACCCTTAAACCTACCTGATCTTCTCCAAATCCCAAAATCCACTCCCACCCACCATAAAACCCATTAGGAACTCAACAAAACGCAATGGAAACCCCAAAACACGTCAAAAACACCCCAAAAAAGAACTGGATCAGAAGGAAAAAAAAAAAACAAAACTATGCATTTCCCTCCCAAATCACCCTAAACTTACCTGATCTTCTTCAAAACCCACAATCCACTCCCGTTTAGCTTAACGACCAACGAGAACCCAACAAAACCCAACGGAGACCCCAAAAACGTCAAAAACACCCCAAAAAAGAACTGGTTCAACCCCAACAACGAAAGAAAACCCCAAAAGCCATAGATCCACACCAAAAATCCCCCTAAAACAACCTGAAGTTCTCCAAAACCCACAATTTACACTTTTCCACATTGATGACCATGGAAAACCCAACGAAACCCAACGGAGACCACAAAACAAGTCAAAAAAAAAAAAAAAAAAAAAAAAAGAAAGGGATCACCCCCAAAATTGGAAGAAAATCCTTCAAAATCATAGATCCACCCCAAAACCACACTAAACCTACCTGATGATCTCCAAAACCCACAATTTACACTTTTCCACCATGATGACCACGGAAAACCCAACGAAACCCAACGGTTTTAAGAAAATTAAGCAAAAGAATTTTCATAGTGTCTAGGCAAGCATTATGCAGCTCCTTACTTCAGCAGGGAGCTTTCGCAACTCCCTCTCCTCAAACAGAACTCCTTGTTTTTATAATACAAAAGACAATGAGCAAACATTTATGGTGTATTACCCTAAGTTTTTGGGTTAGGGTTTTTTGCGTCTTAATGTTTTGGGGTTAGGGTTTGGAGCACCCTAAGTTTTTGGGCTAGGGCTTTGAGCATTCCTAACGTTTTGGGTTGGGTTTGGGTTTTGAGCATCCTAAGATTTTGGGTTGGGGGTTTTAGGCATAGGTCTCCAGGGGTTTAGTGTGGTAAATAGTTTGGGTTAGGTCTGTAGGGGTTTCGAGGTTTTTTTGGATGTTAGGGCTTGAGGCTTTTTTTGTAAGGGCGGTGAGGGTTCCAGTGAGTGCTGGTAAATGCAGTTCTCGAGCACTCGGCCTGTGATTGGCCATGCTGGCTGTGCGGGGAATGCTGGTAGGTGTAGTTTTCCGGCACTGGGAGGCCATGTTGTGTGCCCAGAGCATGCCGGGAGATGTAGTTCTCGGGACTCCGGACTTCCGGGAGGCCATGTTGCGTACCCAGAGTATGCCGGGAAATGTAGTTTTCGGATTTGGGACTTCCGGGAGGCCATGTTGAATGCCCAGAGCATACCGGGAGATGTAGTTCTCGGGAACTAGGGTTAGGGGCAAGGTTTGGCGTAGAGTTAGGGTTTCGGGTGAGGGTTGGGGTTGGGGGTTATTGTTAGGGTTAGTGGTTTAGGGTTCGGCTTAGAGGGTTATGGTTAGGGATAGGTTAGGGGTAGGTTTAGAGGGTTAGGGTAAGGGTTAGGGGTTAGGGGTTGGGACTGTGGTTAGGCTTAGGGTAAGGGTTAGGGTGAGGGTATTAGGGTTAGGGTTCGGGTTCAGATTAGGGTAAGGGTTAGGGCAAAGGTAAGTGTTAGGGTAAGGCTAAGGGTAAGGCTTAGGGTGAGGATAAGGTTTAGGGAAAGGGTTAGGTTTAGGGTAAGGATTAGGGTAAGGGTAAGGATTAGGGTTAGGTTTGGGGTAAGAATAAGGGTAAGCTAATGGTTAGGATAAGGGTAAGGGTTAGGGTAAAGGTTTTCATTTGTTAAAGCTGAAACGCAGTATGCAATCTGGGACGTCACAGCCAGAGCTGCCTATGGCAAGGTGAAAGAGGAAAAGATGGAGCAGATGTTCTACTCCTAGTTTTTTCTTTATACGTAAATAAAAGTTTGAGCTAATTCCAGTTGGAAGAGTTCCAATTACTTGCTTGGTCATAATGTCTTTTAATATTGAAAGCTGCAGCAAAAGCATGGGGATTTTTACTTCTAGAAACACCCTAGTTCTCTTGTCTGCACTATGCATGCTTTTGAGCTAAAACTGATTAAAAAATAAAAAGAAAAATCACACACACACACACAAAAATAAAAAATAAACAAACACCACAGCTGCTGCTGCTGCTCTCTTCCTACTTCCTTGTGCTTTGCCCCTTCCCTTCCCAGGTGATTGGATTTGGGTGCTAGTCGGGGCCAAATGGTATGTGAGTCCCAGGCATCCCCTCAGAGAGCTCATTCTGCTTGGGCTGCTCTTTGGGGTGTTTGTTTTTCCTTCGGTCAGTTGCAGGCTTCTTCAGGTGGATGAGAGTTTATGGACTGATGCGTTTCCAAGTAGCGAGGGGTACGCACATCTTTTTGCGGTAACAGCTAGTAGGATCTGTTAGAATAATGTAGTACTTGGTGCCTTTATTGCATGCAGTTCTTTATCAGGTGAGTAACTGTTGCGAGTAACTGAAGTCAATGTTACTTGGTGTGTTTGCTATGCAGTGCCTGTGCGGACTATTGCACGAGACACAGCTTTCTGACATCTGGCCCAGCAACTACTAAATAAGGGGAGGGGAGAAGCTGAAGAACGACCAAAGGACAAAGCCTGGGAGGAAGACTACGAGCCTTCAGTACGAGCGGCCCCCAGAGGGACCACCGGAGACTGATAACGCCTGCACCAGTGGGAGGGTTTGGATTCTGGGAACTAATTAGAATAACCCTGCCTTTTGTAGAAGTAGTAATGAATATGTATTAGCCTAGCAGCATAAAAACCAGCCGCCTGATGTAACTTGTGTGCGTCTTGGTGGAGCAGAGACTCCTGGCGCACCCAGCGCTGCTTGCTTACCTCTATTCCTTTAATAAATCATAAACATTAATTGTAAGCCTATTTGGGACTCGGTCATTTATTACAAGTGGGACCTCCCGATGGGTGGAAGCTGTCGGGATAGCTCGGGATGCTGAGGCGTGGTGCTGCAAGGAGGTTGGTGGTCGGTGGCGCCCTGGGGCAGGCCGAATTGGGAGGGGGCGAGGCGGCGGGTGGTCGGTGGCTTCTGTGGAAAAGGCGCTTGTATGGGGGGGCTGCGCATTCAGAGGAACCTTGACAGGCTGCAGATAGGGGCAGGCAGGAACCTTTTGAAGTTCAGGAGAGGGAAATGCCAAGCCCTACCCCTAGGGAGAAACACCTCTGTTTACCAGCACTGGCTAGCTCGATACTGAATAAGCATTTCTTCATGGAAGGGGTGCTTTGCTATTAGAACAGGCTGCCCGGGGAAGTGGTAAGAGACCCGATCCTTAAAAGTATTGAAGAGACATGTGGACATAGCCCGGGAGTCCGGCCTCCGGCAGGGCGGGAGCTGGCTCTTCCGAGCCCCTGTGCTCCGGTCTTGTGCGACGCGTTTGCAAGCAGCACCGGGTGCCGGGTCCGACATCGGACGGTTCGGGGACGGCGATTCCGGGGCCGTCGGCTAGCGGGGGCCGGCTATGTCGTGTCCCGGGGATCCGACTTCAGGGGGCGTGGGGGCCGGCCGTGCAGTGAAGCGGGGGGCTGGCGTCCGCCGGCTTCCCAGAGAGCGGGCTTTCGGTGCCGTGCGGTTCGGTGGCCGGCCGTCCCGAAACCCTGGGCACCGGTCTTGTGCTAGACTCAGCGGGCTCCGGGGCCGAACTCGGCTTCTCGGGGCCGGCGGTCGCGGTGTCCAGGTGTCCCGCCTCGGGCGGCGCGGGGCCGGCTGTCCCTAGCAGCTGGGTTCCCAAGAGCTTCTGGGCTCCCAAGCGTCGCCCAAGACCGGATCCCAGAGAATCGGGACGGCCGGCCGCACCGCTGCGACTAGCACAAGCGTCTCCCGACAACGGAGCCCAGGAGCTTGCGAGGGTCAGATTCCGCGCCCCGGGATAGAGAAACGGGGAGCGCGGGTCGGCCGGCCGCAGCTTCGCACGGGACCGAACCCCCTGTCTCCGGCACGGCCAGACCCCGAGCCGGCAGACAACAGCCTCCCGCTTCACGGCACAGTCGGCCCCCAACCCGCCCGAGTTCTGATCGCCGGGACACGGGACAGCCGGCCGCGCCGCCCGAGGCCGGACACCTGGAGCCCGGGACCGCCGTCCCTGACAAAGCCAAAGTCGGACCCGGACCCCGCTGCGGCTAGCACACGCGTCGCCCAGGACCGCAGCCTAGGACCTCGGGACGGTCGCATCCCGCGCCTCCGGCAGGAGCTATCCGGGAGGGCAGGACGGCCTGCCGCAGCTCCGCAAAAGACCGAACCTGCTGGATTCCGGGACGGCCAGAGCCCGAGCCGGTGGGCAGCAGCCTCCCGCTTCACGGCTCGGCAGGCACCCACGTCGCCCGACTTCGGACCCACGGGACAGCCGGCACCCGCGCCGCCGGAGGCCGGACACACGGGCCTCGGCATCGCCGTCCCCGAACCGCACGAAGTCACACACGGTCTCCGGTGCGTCCGGCACACGCATCGCAAAGACCGGAGCCCAGATTATAGGATCAGCCAGCCCCGCGCCGCCCGAGGTCGGACCGGGAACCCGGTGCGCTTGGCACATGCGTCGCCCAAGAACGGCACCCAGAGCCGCGGGATGGTCGTGCGTCACGCAGCCCGAGTTCGGACCCCCGGAACACAGGACAACTGGCACCCGCGCCACCGGAGGACAGAATCCCGTGCCCCGGGATTGTGTTGTATTTTCTCCCCCTCCCTCTTTGACGAGAGGGGGAGTGAGGGAGCGGTTGTGGTGGAGCTCGGCTGCCCACCTGAGTAAAACCCCCACTGTCCTTTTTGGCGCCCAACGTGGGGCTCGAGGGTTGAGATAACAGTAGTATTGATTGAAGTATTTACAACTAACATATTGGTTGTCATAATGCTCGGTTTTCTGGTAATACTTTTCTGTGTGGATATGTTGTATGTAGCCCACTCTGTTTTCTTTTTTCCTTTACATCCGATCGGAGAAAATGTTGAAGTCTGTGCTTGTTTTTTTAACATGTTGTGCTGTAACATACTGGCCTTCAGTTTGGTTTGGTATTCAAGCCCGGCATTGTTATCCTCCTGGTCTCCTGGAGATTATATTATTGACAATATTAAGAATTACAGTGCTTTCTTTTTTGCCCCCAGCAGTCAATCAGTGAATAATATCGGGTGTGGTGCCTTCTACTTTTCTCCCTGTGGGCTAATTACAGCAGCCTTTCAGTATCTTGGATACCCCGGTGAGATATTATCCTCATATACTAGGTGTAGTGTTTGTCTTGTTCCCCAAGGCAAAGCAGTTTATTAAGAATATTATCCAAGGACCTGTCCCCAGACAAAGTTGTGGGTGGCAAGGTGTGTGGGGGGATTTGGGCAGGTACCTATCACGGTTTTCTCCTCCAATGGTTCTAAATTTCACCCCTGAACAAGTACAAAATCCAAGAAAGTTGTTAGAATGTTTGAAAGATTTATGCCCTGACCCTGGCAATACTAGAGAACTCCACCAGCTGGCTGCACTCTGCTGGGGTCTGGCTTACGCCTATCAGACGTCAATTAACATTGCCCAGCACCCTCAAGGGGATAGGGAGGTTCTTGAATTTGATGATGAGACAGCACACACTGTGACCACCCCAGAGGACCGACCATCTTTGGTATCAGTCTCCCCCGTAGTAAAGACAAAACAGTGGAAACGGAGATCAGGTCGTTTAGTAAGGGAAGGAGCGCCTCCTATGGATGAGGGAGAAGAGGAAAAGGCAAGCGGCTCTAAAGCAGCGTTATCACGGCAACATCACGAAGAAGAGACTGAAATCATAGATGAATCAGAAACTACTCGGTCTCTATCCTTGAGTGAGCTGCGAGAAATACGAAAAGCCTTCAGTCGCCGTCCAGGTGAGCACATCCTCACTTGGCTGCTTCGACGCTGGGATAGTGGGGCCAATACCCAACAGCTAGAAGGCAACGAAGCCAAGCAGCTGGGATCCCACAAGCCTCTGGGAAGATTGAGAGGTACAATGGACTGTTAAAAACTATGCTGCGAGCATTGGGTGCTGCGACATGGAAACATTAGGATATAAACCTACCAGAGGCCACTTGGTTAGTTAACAACAGGGGGTCTGAAAGCCGTGCTGGTCCTGCTGAAACAAAACCCCTACACACTGTGGGAGAAGCTAAAGTCACTGTAGTGCATGTGGGGAAGTGGATGGGGAAGGCGGTGTGGGTTGCCCCTGCCATGGGAAAAGGCAAACCCACTCGTGGGATTGTCTTTGCGCAAGGTCCAGGGTATACCTGGTGGGTGATGCAGAAAGATGGGGATATCAAGTGTGTGCCTCAAGGAGATTTAACACTGGGAGAAAATTAATCTGTCATCCAAGTTATGTGTTGTAGGAGGACACTGCAGAACCAATGAAAGGTCAACTTTGCAAGGAACCAGGCAAGTGCAACAGTGATGTGAGCTAAGCTGGTGCTGGTGTCAAGAAAACCAACTTCGCCTGCCCTGAGTGACCACTTTGACAGATGATGGTGAAACCATCAACAGTTTTTTATGAGCATTTTGGGAAAATACCTATAGAATAAAGAGAAGTACAGACATAAAAATGCTTCAATGGACAGAAAACTATGGTGATGAGACCATCTATATACTAAACTGTACCTGATTGTGACACAAATGTTATGGAATAAGGGGTGGAAGTTGTGTTGCGTCTGTCTGAGCTGGAGTCACCGTTTCCCTGCAGCAGCCCGAACAGTGCTGTACTCTGCACTCGTAGCTGGAACAACACTGAAATCACTCCAGTGTTGTGCCTATTGCTGCATAGTGCTGGCACAGCATCAGGACTCTTTCCAAGTCCCTAAGAGCCAGGCACGAGTGCCGGCTGTCCCGTGTTCCGGGGGTCCGAACTCGGGCTGCGTGACGCACGACCATCCCGCGGCTCTGGGCGCCGTTCTTGGGCGACGCATGTGCCAAGCGCACTGGGTTCCCGGTCCGACCTCGGGCGGCGCGGGGCTGGCTGATCCTATAATCTGGGCTCCGGTCTTTGCGATGCGTGTGCCGGACGCACCGGAGACCGTGTGTGACTTCGTGCGGTTCGGGGACGGCGATGCCGAGGCCCGTGTGTCCGGCCTCCGGCGGCGCGGGTGCCGGCTGTCCCGTGGGTCCGAAGTCGGGCGACGTGGGTGCCTGCCGAGCCGTGAAGCGGGAGGCTGCTGCCCACCGGCTCGGGCTCTGGCCGTCCCGGAATCCAGCAGGTTCGGTCTTTTGCGGAGCTGCGGCAGGCCGTCCTGCCCTCCCGGATAGCTCCTGCCGGAGGCGCGGGATGCGACCGTCCCGAGGTCCTAGGCTGCGGTCCTGGGCGACGCGTGTGCTAGCCGCAGCGGGGTCCGGGTCCGACTTTGGCTTTGTCAGGGACGGCGGTCCCGGGCTCCAGGTGTCCGGCCTCGGGCGGCACGGCCGGCTGTCCCGTGTCCCGGCGATCAGAACTCGGGCGGGTTGGGGGCCGACTGTGCCGTGAAGCGGGAGGCTGTTGTCTGCCGGCTCGGGGTCTGGCCGTGCCGGAGACAGGGGGTTCGGTCCCGTGCGAAGCTGCGGCCGGCCGACCCGCGCTCCCCGTTTCTCTATCCCGGGGCGCGGAATCTGACCCTCGCAAGCTCCTGGGCTCCGTTGTCGGGAGACGCTTGTGCTAGTCGCAGCGGTGCGGCCGGCCGTCCCGATTCTCTGGGATCCGGTCTTGGGCGACGCTTGGGAGCCCAGAAGCTCTTGGGAACCCAGCTGCTAGGGACAGCCGGCCCCGCGCCGCCCGAGGCGGGACACCTGGACACCGCGACCGCCGGCCCCGAGAAGCCGAGTTCGGCCCCGGAGCCCGCTGAGTCTAGCACAAGACCGGTGCCCAGGGTTTCGGGACGGCCGGCCACCGAACCGCACGGCACCGAAAGCCCGCTCTCTGGGAAGCCGGCGGACGCCAGCCCCCCGCTTCACTGCACGGCCGGCCCCCACGCCCCCTGAAGTCGGATCCCCGGGACACGACATAGCCGGCCCCCGCTAGCCGACGGCCCCGGAATCGCCGTCCCCGAACCGTCCGATGTCGGACCCGGCACCCGGTGCTGCTTGCAAACGCGTCGCACAAGACCGGAGCACAGGGGCTCGGAAGAGCCAGCTCCCGCCCTGCCGGAGGCCGGACTCCCGGGCTATGTCCACATGTCTCTTCAATACTTTTAAGGATCGGGTCTCTTACCACTTCCCCGGGCAGCCTGTTCTAATAGCAAAGCACCCCTTCCATGAAGAAATGCTTATTCAGTATCGAGCTAGCCAGTGCTGGTAAACAGAGGTGTTTCTCCCTAGGGGTAGGGCTTGGCATTTCCCTCTCCTGAACTTCAAAAGGTTCCTGCCTGCCCCTATCTGCAGCCTGTCAAGGTTCCTCTGAATGCGCAGCCCCCCCATACAAGCGCCTTTTCCACAGAAGCCACCGACCACCCGCCGCCTCGCCCCCTCCCAATTCGGCCTGCCCCAGGGCGCCACCGACCACCAACCTCCTTGCAGCACCACGCCTCAGCATCCCGAGCTATCCCGACAGCTTCCACCCATCGGGAGGTCCCACTTGTAATAAATGACCGAGTCCCAAATAGGCTTACAATTAATGTTTATGATTTATTAAAGGAATAGAGGTAAGCAAGCAGCGCTGGGTGCGCCAGGAGTCTCTGCTCCACCAAGACGCACACAAGTTACATCAGGCGGCTGGTTTTTATGCTGCTAGGCTAATACATATTCATTACTACTTCTACAAAAGGCAGGGTTATTCTAATTAGTTCCCAGAATCCAAACCCTCCCACTGGTGCAGGCGTTATCAGTCTCCGGTGGTCCCTCTGGGGGCCGCTCGTACTGAAGGCTCGTAGTCTTCCTCCCAGGCTTTGTCCTTTGGTCGTTCTTCAGCTTTTCCCTTCCCCTTATTTAGTAGTTGCTGGGCCAGATGTCAGAAAGCTGTGTCTCGTGCAATAGTCCGCACAGGCACTGCATAGCAAACACACCAAGTAACATTGACTTCAGTTACTCGCAACAGTTACTCACCTGATAAAGAACTGCATGCAATAAAGGCACCAAGTACTACATTATTCTAACAGATCCTACTAGCTGTTACCGCAAAAAGATGTGCGTACCCCTCGCTACTTGGAAACGCATCAGTCCATAAACTCTCATCCACCTGAAGAAGCCTGCAACTGACCGAAGGAAAAACAAACACCCCAAAGAGCAGCCCAAGCAGAATGAGCTCTCTGAGGGGATGCCTGGGACTCACATACCATTTGGCCCCGACTAGCACCCAAATCCAATCACCTGGGAAGGGAAGGGGCAAAGCACAAGGAAGTAGGAAGAGAGCAGCAGCAGCAGCTGTGGTGTTTGTTTATTTTTTATTTTTGTGTGTGTGTGTGTGATTTTTCTTTTTATTTTTTAATCAGTTTTAGCTCAAAAGCATGCATAGTGCAGACAAGAGAACTAGGGTGTTTCTAGAAGTAAAAATCCCCATGCTTTTGCTGCAGCTTTCAATATTAAAAGACATTATGACCAAGCAAGTAATTGGAACTCTTCCAACTGGAATTAGCTCAAACTTTTATTTACGTATAAAGAAAAAACTAGGAGTAGAACATCTGCTCCATCTTTTCCTCTTTCACCTTGCCATAGGCAGCTCTGGCTGTGACGTCCCAGATTGCATACTGCGTTTCAGCTTTAACAAATGAAAACCTTTACCCTAACCCTTACCCTTATCCTAACCATTAGCTTACCCTTATTCTTACCCCAAACCTAACCCTAATCCTTACCCTTACCCTAATCCTTACCCTAAACCTAACCCTTTCCCTAAACCTTATCCTCACCCTAAGCCTTACCCTTAGCCTTACCCTAACACTTACCTTTGCCCTAACCCTTACCCTAATCTGAACCCGAACCCTAACCCTAATACCCTCACCCTAACCCTTACCCTAAGCCTAACCACAGTCCCAACCCCTAACCCCTAACCCTTACCCTAACCCTCTAAACCTACCCCTAACCTATCCCTAACCATAACCCTCTAAGCCGAACCCTAAACCACTAACCCTAACAATAACCCCCAACCCCAACCCTCACCCGAAACCCTAACTCTACGCCAAACCTTGCCCCTAACCCTAGTTCCCGAGAACTACATCTCCCGGTATGCTCTGGGCATTCAACATGGCCTCCCGGAAGTCCCAAATCCGAAAACTACATTTCCCGGCATACTCTGGGTACGCAACATGGCCTCCCGGAAGTCCGGAGTCCCGAGAACTACATCTCCCGGCATGCTCTGGGCACACAACATGGCCTCCCAGTGCCGGAAAACTACACCTACCAGCATTCCCCGCACAGCCAGCATGGCCAATCACAGGCCGAGTGCTCGAGAACTGCATTTACCAGCACTCACTGGAACCCTCACCGCCCTTACAAAAAAAGCCTCAAGCCCTAACATCCAAAAAAACCTCGAAACCCCTACAGACCTAACCCAAACTATTTACCACACTAAACCCCTGGAGACCTATGCCTAAAACCCCCAACCCAAAATCTTAGGATGCTCAAAACCCAAACCCAACCCAAAACGTTAGGAATGCTCAAAGCCCTAGCCCAAAAACTTAGGGTGCTCCAAACCCTAACCCCAAAACATTAAGACGCAAAAAACCCTAACCCAAAAACTTAGGGTAATACACCATAAATGTTTGCTCATTGTCTTTTGTATTATAAAAACAAGGAGTTCTGTTTGAGGAGAGGGAGTTGCGAAAGCTCCCTGCTGAAGTAAGGAGCTGCATAATGCTTGCCTAGACACTATGAAAATTCTTTTGCTTAATTTTCTTAAAACCGTTGGGTTTCGTTGGGTTTTCCGTGGTCATCATGGTGGAAAAGTGTAAATTGTGGGTTTTGGAGATCATCAGGTAGGTTTAGTGTGGTTTTGGGGTGGATCTATGATTTTGAAGGATTTTCTTCCAATTTTGGGGGTGATCCCTTTCTTTTTTTTTTTTTTTTTTTTTTTTTTTGACTTGTTTTGTGGTCTCCGTTGGGTTTCGTTGGGTTTTCCATGGTCATCAATGTGGAAAAGTGTAAATTGTGGGTTTTGGAGAACTTCAGGTTGTTTTAGGGGGATTTTTGGTGTGGATCTATGGCTTTTGGGGTTTTCTTTCGTTGTTGGGGTTGAACCAGTTCTTTTTTGGGGTGTTTTTGACGTTTTTGGGGTCTCCGTTGGGTTTTGTTGGGTTCTCGTTGGTCGTTAAGCTAAACGGGAGTGGATTGTGGGTTTTGAAGAAGATCAGGTAAGTTTAGGGTGATTTGGGAGGGAAATGCATAGTTTTGTTTTTTTTTTCCTTCTGATCCAGTTCTTTTTTGGGGTGTTTTTGACGTGTTTTGGGGTTTCCGTTGCGTTTTGTTGAGTTCCTAATGGGTTTTATGGTGGGTGGGAGTGGATTTTGGGATTTGGAGAAGATCAGGTAGGTTTAAGGGTTTTCTTGGGGTTAAATCACGTATTTTCTTCTGATCCGGTTTGCTTTTGGGGTGTTTTTGAGGTGTTTTGGGGTTTCTGTTGCATTTTGTTGAGTTCCTAATGGGTTTTATGGTGGTTGGGAGTGGACTTTGGGATTTGGAGAAGATCAGGTAGGTTTAGGGTGGTTTTGGGATTGGATCCATGCTTTTTGGGGATTTTCTTCCAGTTTTGGGGGTTATCCCGTTCTTTTTTGGGGTGTTTTTGACATGTTTTGATGTCTCTGTTGGGTTTCGTTGGGTTTTCTGTTGGCATCTTGGTGGAAAAGGGTAAATTGTGGGTTTTGGAGAACTTCAGGTAGGTTTAGGGGGACTTTTGGGGTGGATTCATGGTATTTGGGGTTTTCTTCTGTTTTTTGGGGTGATCCTGTTCTTTTTTGGGGTGTTTTTGACGTGTTTTGGGGTTGTCCGTTGGGTTTTGTTGGGTTCTCGTTGGTCATCATTGTGAAAAAGGGTAAATTGTGGGTTTTGGAGAACATCAGGTAGGCTTAGGGGGACTTTTGGGGTGGATCTATGGCATTTGGGGTTTTCTTCTCTTTTTTGGGGAGATCCTGTTCTTTTTTGTTTGTTTTTTTTTTTGTTTTTGTTTTTTTTTGACATGTTTTTTGTCTCCATTGGGTTTCGTTGGGTTTTCCATGGTCATCATGGTGGAAAAGGGTAAATTTGTGGGTTTTGGAGAACATCAGGTAGGTTTAGGCTGGTTTTGGGATTGGATCTGTGCTTTTTGGGGATTTTCTTCCAGTTTATGGGTGATCCCTTTCTTTTTTGGGGTGTTTTTGACGTGTTTTGGTGTCTCCTTTTGGGTTTTCGTTTGGTTCATGTTGGTCATCATGGTGAAAATTGTAAATTTTTGGGGGGGGAATTTTCTTCCAGTTTTGGGGGTGATCCCGTTCTTTTTTGGGGTGTTTTTGACATGTTTTGGGGTCTCTGTTGGGTTTTGTTGGGTTCTTGTTTTTCATCATGTTGGAAAAGTTTAACTTGCGTGTTTTGGAGAACATCAGGTAGGTTTAGTGTCGTTTTGGGGTGGATCTATGTTTTTTGGGGATTTTCTTCCAGTTTTGGGGGTGATTCCGTTCTTGTTTGGGGTGTTTTTGACTTGTTTTGGGGTGTCTGTTGGGTTTTAGTTGGATTCTCGTTGGTCCTTAAGGGAAATGGGAGTGGATTGTGGGTTTTGAAGAAGATCAGGTGAGTTTAGGGTGGTTTTGTGGGGAAATTCATAGTTTTTGGTGTTTTTTCTTCTGATTCAGTTCTTTTTTGGGGTGTTTTTGACGTGTTTTGGGGTTTCCGTTGGGTTTCGTTGAGTTCCTAATGGGTTTTATGGTGGTTGGGAGTGGACATTTGGATTTGGAGAACATCAGGTACGTTTAGAGTGGTTTTGGGATTGGATCCGTGCTTTTTGGGGTTTTCTTTGGTTTTGGGGGTGATCCTGTTCTTGTTTGGGGTGTTTTTGACGTGTTTTGGGTTCTCTGTTGGGTTTTCCGTGGTCATCATGGTGGAAAAGTGTAAATTGTGGGTTTTGGAGAACATCAGGTAGGTTTAGGGGGACTTTTTGTGTGGATCTATGGCTTTTGGGGTTTTCTTTCGTTTTTAGGGTTTATCCCGTTCTTGTTTGGGGTGTTTTTGACTTCTTTTGGGGTCTCCGTTGGGTTTCGTTGGGTTTTCCATGGTCATCATGTTGGAAAATTGTAAATTGTGGGTTTTGGAGATCATCAGGTAGGTTTAGGGTGGTTTTGGGGTGGATCTATGATTTTGAAGGATTTTCTTCCAATTTTGGGGGTGATCCCTTTCTTTTTTTTTTTTTTTTTTTTTTTTTTTGACGTGTTTTGTGGTCTCCGTTGGGTTTCGTTGGGTTTTCCATGGTCATCAATGTGGAAAAGTGTAAATTGTGGGTTTTGGAGAACTTCAGGTTGGTTTAGGGGGATTTTTGGTGTGGATCTATGGCTTTTGGGGTTTTCTTTCGTTGTTGGGGTTGAACCAGTTCTTTTTTGGGGTGTTTTTGACGTTTTTGGGGTCTCCGTTGGGTTTTGTTGGGTTCTCGTTGGTCGTTAAGCTAAACGGGAGTGGATTGTGGGTTTTGAAGAAGATCAGGTAAGTTTAGGGTGATTTGGGAGGGAAATGCATAGTTTTGTTTTTTTTTTCCTTCTGATCCAGTTCTTTTTTGGGGTGTTTTTGACGTGTTTTGGGGTTTCCGTTGCGTTTTGTTGAGTTCCTAATGGGTTTTATGGTGGGTGGGAGTGGATTTTGGGATTTGGAGAAGATCAGGTAGGTTTAAGGGTTTTCTTGGGGTTAAATCACGTATTTTCTTCTGATCCGGTTTGCTTTTGGGGTGTTTTTGAGGTGTTTTGGGGTTTCTGTTGCATTTTGTTGAGTTCCTAATGGGTTTTATGGTGGTTGGGAGTGGACTTTGGGATTTGGAGAAGATCAGGTAGGTTTAGGGTGGTTTTGGAATTGGATCCATGCTTTTTGGGGATTTTCTTCCAGTTTTGGGGGTTATCCCGTTCTTTTTTGGGGTGTTTTTGACATGTTTTGATGTCTCTGTTGGGTTTCGTTGGGTTTTCTGTTGGCATCTTGGTGGAAAAGGGTAAATTGTGGGTTTTGGAGAACTTCAGGTAGGTTTAGGGGGACTTTTGGGGTGGATTCATGGTATTTGGGGTTTTCTTCTGTTTTTTGGGGTGATCCTGTTCTTTTTTGGGATGTTTTTGACGTGTTTTGGGGTTGTCCGTTGGGTTTTGTTGGGTTCTCGTTGGTCATCATTGTGAAAAAGGGTAAATTGTGGGTTTTGGAGAACATCAGGTAGGCTTAGGGGGACTTTTGGGGTGGATCTATGGCATTTGGGGTTTTCTTCTCTTTTTTGGGGAGATCCTGTTCTTTTTTGTTTGTTTTTTTTTTTTTTTTTTTTTTTTTGACATGTTTTTTGTCTCCATTGGGTTTCGTTGGGTTTTCCATGGTCATCATGGTGGAAAAGGGTAAATTTGTGGGTTTTGGAGAACATCAGGTAGGTTTAGGCTGGTTTTGGGATTGGATCTGTGCTTTTTGGGGATTTTCTTCCAGTTTATGGGTGATCCCTTTCTTTTTTGGGGTGTTTTTGACGTGTTTTGGTGTCTCCTTTTGGGTTTTCGTTTGGTTCATGTTGTTCATCATGGTGAAAATTGTAAATTTTTGGGGGGGGAATTTTCTTCCAGTTTTGGGGGTGATCCCGTTCTTTTTTGGGGTGTTTTTGACATGTTTTGGGGTCTCTGTTGGGTTTTGTTGGGTTCTTGTTTTTCATCATGTTGGAAAAGTTTAACTTGCGTGTTTTGGAGAACATCAGGTAGGTTTAGTGTCGTTTTGGGGTGGATCTATGTTTTTTTGGGGTTTTCTTTCGTTTTGGGGGGTTATCCCATTCTTTTTTGGGGTGTTTTTGACTTGTTTTGGGGTCTCCGTTGGGTTTTAGTTGGATTCTCGTTGGTCGTTAAGGTAAATGGGAGTGGATTGTGGGTTTTGAAGAAGATCAGGTGAGTTTAGGGTGGTTTTGCGGGGAAATTCATAGTTTTTGGTGTTTTTTCTTCTGATTCAGTTCTTTTTTGGGGTGTTTTTGACGTGTTTTGGGGTTTCCGTTGGGTTTCGTTGAGTTCCTAATGGGTTTTATGGTGGTTGGGAGTGGACATTTGGATTTGGAGAACATCAGGTACGTTTAGAGTGGTTTTGGGATTGGATCCGTGCTTTTTGGGGTTTTCTTTGGTTTTGGGGGTGATCCTGTTCTTGTTTGGGGTGTTTTTGACGTGTGTTGGGTTCTCTGTTGGGTTTTCCGTGGTCATCATGGTGGAAAAGTGTAAATTGTGGGTTTTGGAGAACATCAGGTAGGTTTAGGGGGACTTTTGGTGTGGATCTATGGCTTTTGGGGTTTTCTTTCGTTTTTAGGGTTTATCCCGTTCTTGTTTGGGGTGTTTTTGACTTCTTTTGGGGTCTCCGTTGGGTTTCGTTGGGTTTTCCATGGTCATCATGTTGGAAAATTGTAAATTGTGGGTTTTGGAGATCATCAGGTAGGTTTAGGGTGGTTTTGGGGTGGATCTATGATTTTGAAGGATTTTCTTCCAATTTTGGGGGTGATCCCTTTCTTTTTTTTTTTTTTTTTTTTTTTTTTTTGACGTGTTTTGTGGTCTCCGTTGGGTTTCGTTGGGTTTTCCATGGTCATCAATGTGGAAAAGTGTAAATTGTGGGTTTTGGAGAACTTCAGGTTGGTTTAGGGGGATTTTTGGTGTGGATCTATGGCTTTTGGGGTTTTCTTTCGTTGTTGGGGTTGAACCAGTTCTTTTTTGGGGTGTTTTTGACGTTTTTGGGGTCTCCGTTGGGTTTTGTTGGGTTCTCGTTGGTCGTTAAGCTAAACGGGAGTGGATTGTGGGTTTTGAAGAAGATCAGGTAAGTTTAGGGTGATTTGGGAGGGAAATGCATAGTTTTGTTTTTTTTTTCCTTCTGATCCAGTTCTTTTTTGGGGTGTTTTTGACGTGTTTTGGGGTTTCCGTTGCGTTTTGTTGAGTTCCTAATGGGTTTTATGGTGGGTGGGAGTGGATTTTGGGATTTGGAGAAGATCAGGTAGGTTTAAGGGTTTTCTTGGGGTTAAATCACGTATTTTCTTCTGATCCGGTTTGCTTTTGGGGTGTTTTTGAGGTGTTTTGGGGTTTCTGTTGCATTTTGTTGAGTTCCTAATGGGTTTTATGGTGGTTGGGAGTGGACTTTGGGATTTGGAGAAGATCAGGTAGGTTTAGGGTGGTTTTGGAATTGGATCCATGCTTTTTGGGGATTTTCTTCCAGTTTTGGGGGTTATCCCGTTCTTTTTTGGGGTGTTTTTGACATGTTTTGATGTCTCTGTTGGGTTTCGTTGGGTTTTCTGTTGGCATCTTGGTGGAAAAGGGTAAATTGTGGGTTTTGGAGAACTTCAGGTAGGTTTAGGGGGACTTTTGGGGTGGATTCATGGTATTTGGGGTTTTCTTCTGTTTTTTGGGGTGATCCTGTTCTTTTTTGGGATGTTTTTGACGTGTTTTGGGGTTGTCCGTTGGGTTTTGTTGGGTTCTCGTTGGTCATCATTGTGAAAAAGGGTAAATTGTGGGTTTTGGAGAACATCAGGTAGGCTTAGGGGGACTTTTGGGGTGGATCTATGGCATTTGGGGTTTTCTTCTCTTTTTTGGGGAGATCCTGTTCTTTTTTGTTTGTTTTTTTTTTTTTTTTTTTTTTTTGACATGTTTTTTGTCTCCATTGGGTTTCGTTGGGTTTTCCATGGTCATCATGGTGGAAAAGGGTAAATTTGTGGGTTTTGGAGAACATCAGGTAGGTTTAGGCTGGTTTTGGGATTGGATCTGTGCTTTTTGGGGATTTTCTTCCAGTTTATGGGTGATCCCTTTCTTTTTTGGGGTGTTTTTGACGTGTTTTGGTGTCTCCTTTTGGGTTTTCGTTTGGTTCATGTTGTTCATCATGGTGAAAATTGTAAATTTTTGGGGGGGGAATTTTCTTCCAGTTTTGGGGGTGATCCCGTTCTTTTTTGGGGTGTTTTTGACATGTTTTGGGGTCTCTGTTGGGTTTTGTTGGGTTCTTGTTTTTCATCATGTTGGAAAAGTTTAACTTGCGTGTTTTGGAGAACATCAGGTAGGTTTAGTGTCGTTTTGGGGTGGATCTATGTTTTTTTGGGGTTTTCTTTCGTTTTGGGGGGTTATCCCATTCTTTTTTGGGGTGTTTTTGACTTGTTTTGGGGTCTCCGTTGGGTTTTAGTTGGATTCTCGTTGGTCGTTAAGGTAAATGGGAGTGGATTGTGGGTTTTGAAGAAGATCAGGTGAGTTTAGGGTGGTTTTGCGGGGAAATTCATAGTTTTTGGTGTTTTTTCTTCTGATTCAGTTCTTTTTTGGGGTGTTTTTGACGTGTTTTGGGGTTTCCGTTGGGTTTCGTTGAGTTCCTAATGGGTTTTATGGTGGTTGGGAGTGGACATTTGGATTTGGAGAACATCAGGTACGTTTAGAGTGGTTTTGGGATTGGATCCGTGCTTTTTGGGGTTTTCTTTGGTTTTGGGGGTGATCCTGTTCTTGTTTGGGGTGTTTTTGACGTGTGTTGGGTTCTCTGTTGGGTTTTCCGTGGTCATCATGGTGGAAAAGTGTAAATTGTGGGTTTTGGAGAACATCAGGTAGGTTTAGGGGGACTTTTGGTGTGGATCTATGGCTTTTGGGGTTTTCTTTCGTTTTTAGGGTTTATCCCGTTCTTGTTTGGGGTGTTTTTGACTTCTTTTGGGGTCTCCGTTGGGTTTCGTTGGGTTTTCCATGGTCATCATGTTGGAAAATTGTAAATTGTGGGTTTTGGAGATCATCAGGTAGGTTTAGGGTGGTTTTGGGGTGGATCTATGATTTTGAAGGATTTTCTTCCAATTTTGGGGGTGATCCCTTTCTTTTTTTTTTTTTTTTTTTTTTTTTTTTGACGTGTTTTGTGGTCTCCGTTGGGTTTCGTTGGGTTTTCCATGGTCATCAATGTGGAAAAGTGTAAATTGTGGGTTTTGGAGAACTTCAGGTTGGTTTAGGGGGATTTTTGGTGTGGATCTATGGCTTTTGGGGTTTTCTTTCGTTGTTGGGGTTGAACCAGTTCTTTTTTGGGGTGTTTTTGACGTTTTTGGGGTCTCCGTTGGGTTTTGTTGGGTTCTCGTTGGTCGTTAAGCTAAACGGGAGTGGATTGTGGGTTTTGAAGAAGATCAGGTAAGTTTAGGGTGATTTGGGAGGGAAATGCATAGTTTTGTTTTTTTTTTCCTTCTGATCCAGTTCTTTTTTGGGGTGTTTTTGACGTGTTTTGGGGTTTCCGTTGCGTTTTGTTGAGTTCCTAATGGGTTTTATGGTGGGTGGGAGTGGATTTTGGGATTTGGAGAAGATCAGGTAGGTTTAAGGGTTTTCTTGGGGTTAAATCACGTATTTTCTTCTGATCCGGTTTGCTTTTGGGGTGTTTTTGAGGTGTTTTGGGGTTTCTGTTGCATTTTGTTGAGTTCCTAATGGGTTTTATGGTGGTTGGGAGTGGACTTTGGGATTTGGAGAAGATCAGGTAGGTTTAGGGTGGTTTTGGAATTGGATCCATGCTTTTTGGGGATTTTCTTCCAGTTTTGGGGGTTATCCCGTTCTTTTTTGGGGTGTTTTTGACATGTTTTGATGTCTCTGTTGGGTTTCGTTGGGTTTTCTGTTGGCATCTTGGTGGAAAAGGGTAAATTGTGGGTTTTGGAGAACTTCAGGTAGGTTTAGGGGGACTTTTGGGGTGGATTCATGGTATTTGGGGTTTTCTTCTGTTTTTTGGGGAGATCCTGTTCTTTTTTTTTTTTTTTTTTTGACATGTTTTTTGTCTCCATTGGGTTTCGTTGGGTTTTCCATGGTCATCATGGTGGAAAAGGGTAAATTTGTGGGTTTTGGAGAACATCAGGTAGGTTTAGGCTGGTTTTGGGATTGGATCTGTGCTTTTTGGGGATTTTCTTCCAGTTTATGGGTGATCCCTTTCTTTTTTGGGGTGTTTTTGACGTGTTTTGGTGTCTCCTTTTGGGTTTTCGTTTGGTTCATGTTGTTCATCATGGTGAAAATTGTAAATTTTTGGGGGGGGAATTTTCTTCCAGTTTTGGGGGTGATCCCGTTCTTTTTTGGGGTGTTTTTGACATGTTTTGGGGTCTCTGTTGGGTTTTGTTGGGTTCTTGTTTTTCATCATGTTGGAAAAGTTTAACTTGCGTGTTTTGGAGAACATCAGGTAGGTTTAGTGTCGTTTTGGGGTGGATCTATGTTTTTTGGGGATTTTCTTCCAGTTTTGGGGGTGATTCCGTTCTTGTTTGGGGTGTTTTTGACTTGTTTTGGGGTGTCCGTTGGGTTTTAGTTGGATTCTCGTTGGTCCTTAAGGGAAATGGGAGTGGATTGTGGGTTTTGAAGAAGATCAGGTGAGTTTAGGGTGGTTTTGTGGGGAAATTCATAGTTTTTGGTGTTTTTTCTTCTGATTCAGTTCTTTTTTGGGGTGTTTTTGACGTGTTTTGGGGTTTCCGTTGGGTTTCGTTGAGTTCCTAATGGGTTTTATGGTGGTTGGGAGTGGACATTTGGATTTGGAGAACATCAGGTACGTTTAGAGTGGTTTTGGGATTGGATCCGTGCTTTTTGGGGTTTTCTTTGGTTTTGGGGGTGATCCTGTTCTTGTTTGGGGTGTTTTTGACGTGTGTTGGGTTCTCTGTTGGGTTTTCCGTGGTCATCATGGTGGAAAAGTGTAAATTGTGGGTTTTGGAGAACATCAGGTAGGTTTAGGGGGACTTTTGGTGTGGATCTATGGCTTTTGGGGTTTTCTTTCGTTTTTAGGGTTTATCCCGTTCTTGTTTGGGGTGTTTTTGACTTCTTTTGGGGTCTCCGTTGGGTTTCGTTGGGTTTTCCATGGTCATCATGTTGGAAAATTGTAAATTGTGGGTTTTGGAGATCATCAGGTAGGTTTAGGGTGGTTTTGGGGTGGATCTATGATTTTGAAGGATTTTCTTCCAATTTTGGGGGTGATCCCTTTCTTTTTTTTTTTTTTTTTTTTTTTTTTTTGACGTGTTTTGTGGTCTCCGTTGGGTTTCGTTGGGTTTTCCATGGTCATCAATGTGGAAAAGTGTAAATTGTGGGTTTTGGAGAACTTCAGGTTGGTTTAGGGGGATTTTTGGTGTGGATCTATGGCTTTTGGGGTTTTCTTTCGTTGTTGGGGTTGAACCAGTTCTTTTTTGGGGTGTTTTTGACGTTTTTGGGGTCTCCGTTGGGTTTTGTTGGGTTCTCGTTGGTCGTTAAGCTAAACGGGAGTGGATTGTGGGTTTTGAAGAAGATCAGGTAAGTTTAGGGTGATTTGGGAGGGAAATGCATAGTTTTGTTTTTTTTTTCCTTCTGATCCAGTTCTTTTTTGGGGTGTTTTTGACGTGTTTTGGGGTTTCCGTTGCGTTTTGTTGAGTTCCTAATGGGTTTTATGGTGGGTGGGAGTGGATTTTGGGATTTGGAGAAGATCAGGTAGGTTTAAGGGTTTTCTTGGGGTTAAATCACGTATTTTCTTCTGATCCGGTTTGCTTTTGGGGTGTTTTTGAGGTGTTTTGGGGTTTCTGTTGCATTTTGTTGAGTTCCTAATGGGTTTTATGGTGGTTGGGAGTGGACTTTGGGATTTGGAGAAGATCAGGTAGGTTTAGGGTGGTTTTGGAATTGGATCCATGCTTTTTGGGGATTTTCTTCCAGTTTTGGGGGTTATCCCGTTCTTTTTTGGGGTGTTTTTGACATGTTTTGATGTCTCTGTTGGGTTTCGTTGGGTTTTCTGTTGGCATCTTGGTGGAAAAGGGTAAATTGTGGGTTTTGGAGAACTTCAGGTAGGTTTAGGGGGACTTTTGGGGTGGATTCATGGTATTTGGGGTTTTCTTCTGTTTTTTGGGGTGATCCTGTTCTTTTTTGGGGTGTTTTTGACGTGTTTTGGGGTTGTCCGTTGGGTTTTGTTGGGTTCTCGTTGGTCATCATTGTGAAAAAGGGTAAATTGTGGGTTTTGGAGAACATCAGGTAGGCTTAGGGGGACTTTTGGGGTGGATCTATGGCATTTGGGGTTTTCTTCTCTTTTTTGGGGAGATCCTGTTCTTTTTTTTTTTTTTTTTTTTGACATGTTTTTTGTCTCCATTGGGTTTCGTTGGGTTTTCCATGGTCATCATGGTGGAAAAGGGTAAATTTGTGGGTTTTGGAGAACATCAGGTAGGTTTAGGCTGGTTTTGGGATTGGATCTGTGCTTTTTGGGGATTTTCTTCCAGTTTATGGGTGATCCCTTTCTTTTTTGGGGTGTTTTTGACGTGTTTTGGTGTCTCCTTTTGGGTTTTCGTTTGGTTCATGTTGGTCATCATGGTGAAAATTGTAAATTTTTGGGGGGGGAATTTTCTTCCAGTTTTGGGGGTGATCCCGTTCTTTTTTGGGGTGTTTTTGACATGTTTTGGGGTCTCTGTTGGGTTTTGTTGGGTTCTTGTTTTTCATCATGTTGGAAAAGTTTAACTTGCGTGTTTTGGAGAACATCAGGTAGGTTTAGTGTCGTTTTGGGGTGGATCTATGTTTTTTGGGGATTTTCTTCCAGTTTTGGGGGTGATTCCGTTCTTGTTTGGGGTGTTTTTGACTTGTTTTGGGGTGTCCGTTGGGTTTTAGTTGGATTCTCGTTGGTCCTTAAGGGAAATGGGAGTGGATTGTGGGTTTTGAAGAAGATCAGGTGAGTTTAGGGTGGTTTTGTGGGGAAATTCATAGTTTTTGGTGTTTTTTCTTCTGATTCAGTTCTTTTTTGGGGTGTTTTTGACGTGTTTTGGGGTTTCCGTTGGGTTTCGTTGAGTTCCTAATGGGTTTTATGGTGGTTGGGAGTGGACATTTGGATTTGGAGAACATCAGGTACGTTTAGAGTGGTTTTGGGATTGGATCCGTGCTTTTTGGGGTTTTCTTTGGTTTTGGGGTGATCTTGTTCTTGTTTGGGGTGTTTTTGACGTGTGTTGGGTTCTCTGTTGGGTTTTCCGTGGTCATCATGGTGGAAAAGTGTAAATTGTGGGTTTTGGAGAACATCAGGTAGGTTTAGGGGACTTTTGGTGTGGATCTATGGCTTTTGGGGTTTTCTTTCGTTTTTAGGGTTTATCCCGTTCTTGTTTGGGGTGTTTTGACTTCTTTGGGGTCTCCGTTGGGTTTCGTTGGGTTTTCCATGGTCATCATGTTGGAAAATTGTAAATTGTGGGTTTTGGAGATCATCAGGTAGGTTTAGGGTGGTTTTGGGGTGGATCTATGATTTTGAAGGATTTTCTTCCAATTTTGGGGGTGATCCTTTTTTTTTTTTTTTTTTTTTTTTTTTTTTTTTTTTTTTTTTTGACGTGTTTTGTGGTCTCCGTTGGGTTTCGTTGGGTTTTCCATGGTCATCAATGTGGAAAAGTGTAAATTGTGGGTTTTGGAGAACTTCAGGTTGGTTTAGGGGGATTTTTGGTGTGGATCTATGGCTTTTGGGGTTTTCTTTCGTTGTTGGGGTTGAACCAGTTCTTTTTTGGGGTGTTTTTGACGTTTTTGGGGTCTCCGTTGGGTTTTGTTGGGTTCTCGTTGGTCGTTAAGCTAAACGGGAGTGGATTGTGGGTTTTGAAGAAGATCAGGTAAGTTTAGGGTGATTTGGGAGGGAAATGCATAGTTTTGTTTTTTTTTTCCTTCTGATCCAGTTCTTTTTTGGGGTGTTTTTGACGTGTTTTGGGGTTTCCGTTGCGTTTTGTTGAGTTCCTAATGGGTTTTATGGTGGGTGGGAGTGGATTTTGGGATTTGGAGAAGATCAGGTAGGTTTAAGGGTTTTCTTGGGGTTAAATCACGTATTTTCTTCTGATCCGGTTTGCTTTTGGGGTGTTTTTGAGGTGTTTTGGGGTTTCTGTTGCATTTTGTTGAGTTCCTAATGGGTTTTATGGTGGTTGGGAGTGGACTTTGGGATTTGGAGAAGATCAGGTAGGTTTAGGGTGGTTTTGGAATTGGATCCATGCTTTTTGGGGATTTTCTTCCAGTTTTGGGGGTTATCCCGTTCTTTTTTGGGGTGTTTTGACATGTTTTGATGTCTCTGTTGGGTTTCGTTGGGTTTTCTGTTGGCATCTTGGTGGAAAAGGGTAAATTGTGGGTTTTGGAGAACTTCAGGTAGGTTTAGGGGGACTTTTGGGGTGGATTCATGGTATTTGGGGTTTTCTTCTGTTTTTTGGGGTGATCCTGTTCTTTTTTGGGGTGTTTTTTGACGTGTTTTGGGGTTGTCCGTTGGGTTTTGTTGGGTTCTCGTTGGTCATCATTGTGAAAAAGGGTAAATTGTGGGTTTTGGAGAACATCAGGTAGGCTTAGGGGGACTTTTGGGGTGGATCTATGGCATTTGGGGTTTTCTTCTCTTTTTTGGGGAGATCCTGTTCTTTTTGTTTGTTTTTTGTTTTTTTTTTTTTTTTTTTTTGACATGTTTTTTGTCTCCATTGGGTTTCGTTGGGTTTTCCATGGTCATCATGGTGGAAAAGGGTAAATTTGTGGGTTTTGGAGAACATCAGGTAGGTTTAGGCTGGTTTTGGGATTGGATCTGTGCTTTTTGGGGATTTTCTTCCAGTTTATGGGTGATCCCTTTCTTTTTTGGGGTGTTTTTGACGTGTTTTGGTGTCTCCTTTTGGGTTTTCGTTTGGTTCATGTTGGTCATCATGGTGAAAATTGTAAATTTTGGGGGGGGAATTTTCTTCCAGTTTTGGGGGTGATCCCGTTCTTTTTTGGGGTGTTTTTGACATGTTTTGGGGTCTCTGTTGGGTTTTGTTGGGTTCTTGTTTTTCATCATGTTGGAAAAGTTTAACTTGCGTGTTTTGGAGAACATCAGGTAGGTTTAGTGTCGTTTTGGGGTGGATCTATGTTTTTTGGGGATTTTCTTCCAGTTTTGGGGGTGATTCCGTTCTTGTTTGGGGTGTTTTTGACTTGTTTTGGGGTGTCCGTTGGGTTTTAGTTGGATTCTCGTTGGTCCTTAAGGGAAATGGGAGTGGATTGTGGGTTTTGAAGAAGATCAGGTGAGTTTAGGGTGGTTTTGTGGGGAAATTCATAGTTTTTGGTGTTTTTTCTTCTGATTCAGTTCTTTTTTGGGGTGTTTTTGACGTGTTTTGGGGTTTCCGTTGGGTTTCGTTGAGTTCCTAATGGGTTTTATGGTGGTTGGGAGTGGACATTTGGATTTGAGAACATCAGGTACGTTTAGAGTGGTTTTGGGATTGGATCCGTGCTTTTTGGGTTTTCTTTGGTTTTGGGGGTGATCCTGTTCTTGTTTGGGGTGTTTTTGACGTGTGTTGGGTTCTCTGTTGGGTTTTCCGTGGTCATCATGGTGGAAAAGTGTAAATTGTGGGTTTTGGAGAACATCAGGTAGGTTTAGGGGGACTTTTGGTGTGGATCTATGGCTTTTGGGGTTTTCTTTCGTTTTTAGGGTTTATCCCGTTCTTGTTTGGGGTGTTTTTGACTTCTTTTGGGGTCTCCGTTGGGTTTCGTTGGGTTTTCCATGGTCATCATGTTGGAAAATTGTAAATTGTGGGTTTTGGAGATCATCAGGTAGGTTTAGGGTGGTTTTGGGGTGGATCTATGATTTTGAAGGAGGATTTTCTTCCAATTTTGGGGGTGATCCCTTTCTTTTTTTTTTTTTTTTTTTTTTTTTTTTTCTTTTTTTTTTTTTTTGACGTGTTTTGTGGTCTCCGTTGGGTTTCGTTGGGTTTTCCATGGTCATCAATGTGGAAAAGTGTAAATTGTGGGTTTTGGAGAACTTCAGGTTGGTTTAGGGGGATTTTTGGTGTGGATCTATGGCTTTTGGGGTTTTCTTTCGTTGTTGGGGTTGAACCAGTTCTTTTTTGGGGTGTTTTTGACGTTTTTGGGGTCTCCGTTGGGTTTTGTTGGGTTCTCGTTGGTCGTTAAGCTAAACGGGAGTGGATTGTGGGTTTTGAAGAAGATCAGGTAAGTTTAGGGTGATTTGGGAGGGAAATGCATAGTTTTGTTTTTTTTTTCCTTCTGATCCAGTTCTTTTTTGGGGTGTTTTTGACGTGTTTTGGGGTTTCCGTTGCGTTTTGTTGAGTTCCTAATGGGTTTTATGGTGGGTGGGAGTGGATTTTGGGATTTGGAGAAGATCAGGTAGGTTTAAGGGTTTTCTTGGGGTTAAATCACGTATTTTCTTCTGATCCGGTTTGCTTTTGGGGTGTTTTTGAGGTGTTTTGGGGTTTCTGTTGCATTTTGTTGAGTTCCTAATGGGTTTTATGGTGGTTGGGAGTGGACTTTGGGATTTGGAGAAGATCAGGTAGGTTTAGGGTGGTTTTGGGATTGGATCCATGCTTTTTGGGGATTTTCTTCCAGTTTTGGGGGTTATCCCGTTCTTTTTTGGGGTGTTTTTGACATGTTTTGATGTCTCTGTTGGGTTTCGTTGGGTTTTCTGTTGGCATCTTGGTGGAAAAGGGTAAATTGTGGGTTTTGGAGAACTTCAGGTAGGTTTAGGGGGACTTTTGGGGTGGATTCATGGTATTTGGGGTTTTCTTCTGTTTTTTGGGGTGATCCTGTTCTTTTTTGGGGTGTTTTTGACGTGTTTTGGGGTTGTCCGTTGGGTTTTGTTGGGTTCTCGTTGGTCATCATTGTGAAAAAGGGTAAATTGTGGGTTTTGGAGAACATCAGGTAGGCTTAGGGGGACTTTTGGGGTGGATCTATGGCATTTGGGGTTTTCTTCTCTTTTTTGGGGAGATCCTGTTCTTTTTTGTTTGTTTTTTGTTTTTTTTTTTTTTTTTTTTTTTTTGACATGTTTTTTGTCTCCATTGGGTTTCGTTGGGTTTTCCATGGTCATCATGGTGGAAAAGGGTAAATTTGTGGGTTTTGGAGAACATCAGGTAGGTTTAGGCTGGTTTTGGGATTGGATCTGTGCTTTTTGGGGATTTTCTTCCAGTTTATGGGTGATCCCTTTCTTTTTTGGGGTGTTTTTGACGTGTTTTGGTGTCTCCTTTTGGGTTTTCGTTTGGTTCATGTTGGTCATCATGGTGAAAATTGTAAATTTTTGGGGGGGGAATTTTCTTCCAGTTTTGGGGGTGATCCCGTTCTTTTTTGGGGTGTTTTTGACATGTTTTGGGGTCTCTGTTGGGTTTTGTTGGGTTCTTGTTTTTCATCATGTTGGAAAAGTTTAACTTGCGTGTTTTGGAGAACATCAGGTAGGTTTAGTGTCGTTTTGGGGTGGATCTATGTTTTTTGGGGATTTTCTTCCAGTTTTGGGGGTGATTCCGTTCTTGTTTGGGGTGTTTTTGACTTGTTTTGGGGTGTCCGTTGGGTTTTAGTTGGATTCTCGTTGGTCCTTAAGGGAAATGGGAGTGGATTGTGGGTTTTGAAGAAGATCAGGTGAGTTTAGGGTGGTTTTGTGGGGAAATTCATAGTTTTTGGTGTTTTTTCTTCTGATTCAGTTCTTTTTTGGGGTGTTTTTGACGTGTTTTGGGGTTTCCGTTGGGTTTCGTTGAGTTCCTAATGGGTTTTATGGTGGTTGGGAGTGGACATTTGGATTTGGAGAACATCAGGTACGTTTAGAGTGGTTTTGGGATTGGATCCGTGCTTTTTGGGGTTTTCTTTGGTTTTGGGGGTGATCCTGTTCTTGTTTGGGGTGTTTTTGACGTGTGTTGGGTTCTCTGTTGGGTTTTCCGTGGTCATCATGGTGGAAAAGTGTAAATTGTGGGTTTTGGAGAACATCAGGTAGGTTTAGGGGGACTTTTGGTGTGGATCTATGGCTTTTGGGGTTTTCTTTCGTTTTTAGGGTTTATCCCGTTCTTGTTTGGGGTGTTTTTGACTTCTTTTGGGGTCTCCGTTGGGTTTCGTTGGGTTTTCCATGGTCATCATGTTGGAAAATTGTAAATTGTGGGTTTTGGAGATCATCAGGTAGGTTTAGGGTGGTTTTGGGGTGGATCTATGATTTTGAAGGATTTTCTTCCAATTTTGGGGGTGATCCTTTTTTTTTTTTTTTTTTTTTTTTTTTTTTTTTTTTTTTTGACGTGTTTTGTGGTCTCCGTTGGGTTTCGTTGGGTTTTCCATGGTCATCAATGTGGAAAAGTGTAAATTGTGGGTTTTGGAGAACTTCAGGTTGGTTTAGGGGGATTTTTGGTGTGGATCTATGGCTTTTGGGGTTTTCTTTCGTTGTTGGGGTTGAACCAGTTCTTTTTTGGGGTGTTTTTGACGTTTTTGGGGTCTCCGTTGGGTTTTGTTGGGTTCTCGTTGGTCGTTAAGCTAAACGGGAGTGGATTGTGGGTTTTGAAGAAGATCAGGTAAGTTTAGGGTGATTTGGGAGGGAAATGCATAGTTTTGTTTTTTTTTTTTCCTTCTGATCCAGTTCTTTTTTGGGGTGTTTTTGACGTGTTTTGGGGTTTCCGTTGCGTTTTGTTGAGTTCCTAATGGGTTTTATGGTGGGTGGGAGTGGATTTTGGGATTTGGAGAAGATCAGGTAGGTTTAAGGGTTTTCTTGGGGTTAAATCACGTATTTTCTTCTGATCCGGTTTGCTTTTGGGGTGTTTTTGAGGTGTTTTGGGGTTTCTGTTGCATTTTGTTGAGTTCCTAATGGGTTTTATGGTGGTTGGGAGTGGACTTTGGGATTTGGAGAAGATCAGGTAGGTTTAGGGTGGTTTTGGAATTGGATCCATGTTTTTTGGGGATTTTCTTCCAGTTTTGGGGGTTATCCCGTTCTTTTTTGGGGTGTTTTTGACATGTTTTGATGTCTCTGTTGGGTTTCGTTGGGTTTTCTGTTGGCATCTTGGTGGAAAAGGGTAAATTGTGGGTTTTGGAGAACTTCAGGTAGGTTTAGGGGGACTTTTGGGGTGGATTCATGGTATTTGGGGTTTTCTTCTGTTTTTTTGGGGTAATCCTGTTCTTTTTTGGGGTGTTTTTGACGTGTTTTGGGGTTGTCCGTTGGGTTTTGTTGGGTTCTTGTTGGTCATCATTGTGAAAAAGGGTAAATTGTGGGTTTTGGAGAACATCAGGTAGGCTTAGGGGGACTTTTGGGGTGGATCTATGGCATTTGGGGTTTTCTTCTCTTTTTTGGGGAGATCCTGTTCTTTTTTGTTTGTTTTTTGTTTGTTTTTTGTTTTTTTTTTTTTTGACATGTTTTTTGTCTCCATTGGGTTTCGTTGGGTTTTCCATGGTCATCATGGTGGAAAAGGGTAAATTTGTGGGTTTTGGAGAACATCAGGTAGGTTTAGGCTGGTTTTGGGATTGGATCTGTGCTTTTTGGGGATTTTCTTCCAGTTTATGGGTGATCCCTTTCTTTTTTGGGGTATTTTTGACGTGTTTTGGTGTCTCCTTTTGGGTTTTCGTTTGGTTCATGTTGTTCATCATGGTGAAAATTGTAAATTTTTGGGGGGGGAATTTTCTTCCAGTTTTGGGGGTGATCCCGTTCTTTTTTGGGGTGTTTTTGACATGTTTTGGGGTCTCTGTTGGGTTTTGTTGGGTTCTTGTTTTTCATCATGTTGGAAAAGTTTAACTTGCGTGTTTTGGAGAACATCAGGTAGGTTTAGTGTCGTTTTGGGGTGGATCTATGTTTTTTGGGGATTTTCTTCCAGTTTTGGGGGTGATTCCGTTCTTGTTTGGGGTGTTTTTGACTTGTTTTGGGGTGTCCGTTGGGTTTTAGTTGGATTCTCGTTGGTCCTTAAGGGAAATGGGAGTGGATTGTGGGTTTTGAAGAAGATCAGGTGAGTTTAGGGTGGTTTTGTGGGGAAATTCATAGTTTTTGGTGTTTTTTCTTCTGATTCAGTTCTTTTTTGGGGTGTTTTTGACGTGTTTTGGGGTTTCCGTTGGGTTTCGTTGAGTTCCTAATGGGTTTTATGGTGGTTGGGAGTGGACATTTGGATTTGGAGAACATCAGGTACGTTTAGAGTGGTTTTGGGATTGGATCCGTGCTTTTTGGGGTTTTCTTTGGTTTTGGGGGTGATCCTGTTCTTGTTTGGGGTGTTTTTGACGTGTGTTGGGTTCTCTGTTGGGTTTTCCGTGGTCATCATGGTGGAAAAGTGTAAATTGTGGGTTTTGGAGAACATCAGGTAGGTTTAGGGGGACTTTTGGTGTGGATCTATGGCTTTTGGGGTTTTCTTTCGTTTTTAGGGTTTATCCCGTTCTTGTTTGGGGTGTTTTTGACTTCTTTTGGGGTCTCCGTTGGGTTTCGTTGGGTTTTCCATGGTCATCATGTTGGAAAATTGTAAATTGTGGGTTTTGGAGATCATCAGGTAGGTTTAGGGTGGTTTTGGGGTGGATCTATGATTTTGAAGGATTTTCTTCCAATTTTGGGGGTGATCCCTTTCTTTTTTTTTTTTTTTTTTTTTTTTTTTTGACATGTTTTGTGGTCTCCGTTGGGTTTCGTTGGGTTTTCCATGGTCATCAATGTGGAAAAGTGTAAATTGTGGGTTTTGGAGAACTTCAGGTTGGTTTAGGGGGATTTTTGGTGTGGATCTATGGCTTTTGGGGTTTTCTTTCGTTGTTGGGGTTGAACCAGTTCTTTTTTGGGGTGTTTTTGACGTTTTTGGGGTCTCCGTTGGGTTTTGTTGGGTTCTCGTTGGTCGTTAAGTTAAACGGGAGTGGATTGTGGGTTTTGAAGAAGATCAGGTAAGTTTAGGGTGATTTGGGAGGGAAATGCATAGTTTTGTTTTTTTTTTCCTTCTGATCCAGTTCTTTTTTGGGGTGTTTTTGACGTGTTTTGGGGTTTCCGTTGCGTTTTGTTGAGTTCCTAATGGGTTTTATGGTGGGTGGGAGTGGATTTTGGGATTTGGAGAAGATCAGGTAGGTTTAAGGGTTTTCTTGGGGTTAAATCACGTATTTTCTTCTGATCCGGTTTGCTTTTGGGGTGTTTTTGAGGTGTTTTGGGGTTTCTGTTGCATTTTGTTGAGTTCCTAATGGGTTTTATGGTGGTTGGGAGTGGACTTTGGGATTTGGAGAAGATCAGGTAGGTTTAGGGTGGTTTTGGAATTGGATCCATGCTTTTTGGGGATTTTCTTCCAGTTTTGGGGGTTATCCCGTTCTTTTTTGGGGTGTTTTTGACATGTTTTGATGTCTCTGTTGGGTTTCGTTGGGTTTTCTGTTGGCATCTTGGTGGAAAAGGGTAAATTGTGGGTTTTGGAGAACTTCAGGTAGGTTTAGGGGGACTTTTGGGGTGGATTCATGGTATTTGGGGTTTTCTTCTGTTTTTTGGGGTGATTCTGTTCTTTTTTGGGGTGTTTTTGACGTGTTTTGGGGTTGTCCGTTGGGTTTTGTTGGGTTCTCGTTGGTCATCATTGTGAAAAAGGGTAAATTGTGGGTTTTGGAGAACATCAGGTAGGCTTAGGGGGACTTTTGGGGTGGATCTATGGCATTTGGGGTTTTCTTCTCTTTTTTGGGGAGATCCTGTTCTTTTTTGTTTTTTTTTTTTTTTTTTTTTTTGACATGTTTTTTGTCTCCATTGGGTTTCGTTGGGTTTTCCATGGTCATCATGGTGGAAAAGGGTAAATTTGTGGGTTTTGGAGAACATCAGGTAGGTTTAGGCTGGTTTTGGGATTGGATCTGTGCTTTTTGGGGATTTTCTTCCAGTTTATGGGTGATCCCTTTCTTTTTTGGGGTGTTTTTGACGTGTTTTGGTGTCTCCTTTTGGGTTTTCGTTTGGTTCATGTTGTTCATCATGGTGAAAATTGTAAATTTTTGGGGGGGGAATTTTCTTCCAGTTTTGGGGGTGATCCCGTTCTTTTTTGGGGTGTTTTTGACATGTTTTGGGGTCTCTGTTGGGTTTTGTTGGGTTCTTGTTTTTCATCATGTTGGAAAAGTTTAACTTGCGTGTTTTGGAGAACATCAGGTAGGTTTAGTGTCGTTTTGGGGTGGATCTATGTTTTTTGGGGATTTTCTTCCAGTTTTGGGGGTGATTCCGTTCTTGTTTGGGGTGTTTTTGACTTGTTTTGGGGTGTCCGTTGGGTTTTAGTTGGATTCTCGTTGGTCCTTAAGGGAAATGGGAGTGGATTGTGGGTTTTGAAGAAGATCAGGTGAGTTTAGGGTGGTTTTGTGGGGAAATTCATAGTTTTTGGTGTTTTTTCTTCTGATTCAGTTCTTTTTTGGGGTGTTTTTGACGTGTTTTGGGGTTTCCGTTGGGTTTCGTTGAGTTCCTAATGGGTTTTATGGTGGTTGGGAGTGGACATTTGGATTTGGAGAACATCAGGTACGTTTAGAGTGGTTTTGGGATTGGATCCGTGCTTTTTGGGGTTTTCTTTGGTTTTGGGGGTGATCCTGTTCTTGTTTGGGGTGTTTTTGACGTGTTTTGGGTTCTCTGTTGGGTTTTCCGTGGTCATCATGGTGGAAAAGTGTAAATTGTGGGTTTTGGAGAACATCAGGTAGGTTTAGGGGGACTTTTGGTGTGGATCTATGGCTTTTGGGGTTTTCTTTCGTTTTTAGGGTTTATCCCGTTCTTGTTTGGGGTGTTTTTGACTTCTTTTGGGGTCTCCGTTGGGTTTCGTTGGGTTTTCCATGGTCATCATGTTGGAAAATTGTAAATTGTGGGTTTTGGAGATCATCAGGTAGGTTTAGGGTGGTTTTGGGGTGGATCTATGATTTTGAAGGATTTTCTTCCAATTTTGGGGGTGATCCCTTTCTTTTTTTTTTTTTTTTTTTTTTTTTTTTTTTTTTGACGTGTTTTGTGGTCTCCGTTGGGTTTCGTTGGGTTTTCCATGGTCATCAATGTGGAAAAGTGTAAATTGTGGGTTTTGGAGAACTTCAGGTTGGTTTAGGGGGATTTTTGGTGTGGATCTATGGCTTTTGGGGTTTTCTTTCGTTGTTGGGGTTGAACCAGTTCTTTTTTGGGGTGTTTTTGACGTTTTTGGGGTCTCCGTTGGGTTTTGTTGGGTTCTCGTTGGTCGTTAAGCTAAACGGGAGTGGATTGTGGGTTTTGAAGAAGATCAGGTAAGTTTAGGGTGATTTGGGAGGGAAATGCATAGTTTTGTTTTTTTTTTTCCTTCTGATCCAGTTCTTTTTTGGGGTGTTTTTGACGTGTTTTGGGGTTTCCGTTGCGTTTTGTTGAGTTCCTAATGGGTTTTATGGTGGGTGGGAGTGGATTTTGGGATTTGGAGAAGATCAGG
>NW_028137581.1:0-19697 GCF_965140915.1 Aythya marila
CCCCCCGAAAGGACACGCCCCCCGCCTCGAGGACACGCCCCCCTACAAAAGGACACGCCCCCTACAAAAAGGACACGCCCCCTCCCAAAATGGCCACGCCCCCCCGGCCCCAAAAATCTCGGCCCCGCGGCGGTGCCGGCGCTGTAGGGGATGTGCGTGGGGGGGGGGGGGTGACCCCCACCCTGTCCCTGTCCCCGTCCCGTGTCCCTGTCCCCATTACGGGTCCCTGTCCCCGTCCCTGTCCCCATCCCATATTTCCTGTCCCCATTCCGAGTCCCTGTCCCTGTCCCCGTCCCGATCCCATCCATCCCCATCCTCATCTCATGTCCCTGTCCCCATTATGAGTCCCTGTCCCCATCCCATATTCCCTGTCCCCATCCTGTGTCCCCGTCCCATCCCAGATTCCCCCTCCCATCTTCCTTGTCCCCATTACAAGTCCCTGTCCCCATCCCATGTCCCTGTCCCCCTCCCGTGTCCCCATCCCATATTTCCTGTCCCCATCCCATGTCCCTGTCCCCATCCCGTGTCCCCATCCCTGTCCCCATCCCCATCCTGCGTCCCTGTCCCCATCCCATGTCCCCCTCCCCATTCCATATTCCCTATCCCATGTCCTTGTCCCCATCCTATGTTCCTGCCCCCATGCCATGTCCTAATCCCATATTCCCTGTCCCCATCCCATGTCCTCATCCCATATTCCCTGTCCCTGTCCCATGACCCCATCCCCTGTCCCCAAGCCCACTCCAAGTCCCCATCCTATGCCCCCCTCCCCATCCCATGCCCCCATCCCCACCCTGTCCCCATCCCGTCCCCGCACCCCACAGCAGCTCAGGGGGCCCCTCACCCTTTTGGGGTGCCCCCCCCGCCTTCACCAAGGGGCTTGGGGGCACCCCCAGGTGCGGGTCCCATCCTGCAGCGGGGACCCCCCCATGGCCTCCCTGTACCCCAAAACCTCCCCACACCCCAAAACCTCCCCGCGCCCCACAGCCTCCCTCTGCCCCCCATTAAGACCCCCACCCCCCAGTAAGACCCCAGCCCCCCCAGTAAGACCCCAGCCCCCAGGAGGACCCCAGCCCCCCCAGTAAGACCCCAACCCCCCAGGAAGACCCCAGCCCCCCCACTAAGACCCCAGCCCCCCCATTAAGACCCCAGCCCCCCCAGTAAGACCCCAGCCCCCCCAGGAAGACCCCAGCCCCCCCACTAAGACCCCAGCCCCCCCCATTAAGACCCCAGCCCCCCCAGTAAGACCCCAGCCCCCCAGGAAGACCCCAGCCCCCCAGGAGGACCCCAGACCTCCCAGTAAGACCCCAGCCCCCCCAGTAAGACCCCAGCCCCCCAGGAAGACCCCAGCCCCCCAGGAGGACCCCAGACCTCCCAGTAAGACCCCAACCCCCCAGTAAGACCCCAGCCCCCCCACTAAGACCCCAGCCCCCCCATTAAGACCCTACCCCCCCCAGTAAGACCCCAGCCCCCCCACTAAGACCCTAGCCCTCCCAGTAAGACCCCAGTCCCCCAAGTAAGACCCCAGCCCCCCAGTAAGACCCCCCCCGGCCTCCCACAGGACCTCAGCCCCACCGACGCCCCCATCCCCATTGGGGGGGGGCTCTCGGGGGTCCCCGTTTCCCCGCCGGTGGGCGGTGGGCGACGCCGGGTGACGCCGGGGGGGGGCCGCGCAGCAGCCGCCGGCTGACTCACCGCCGGCAAATTTAGCAACCGGCGCTCTCGGGGGGGGGGCTAAATTGGGGGGGGGAGGCACCGAACGTCTCCGAACCCAAGCACCGGACCCCAAAGCACCTCCGGGGATGGGGACATGGGGTCTGTGACCCCCCCTCCCCAAAAAGGCCACGGTGTCCCCGGTGTCCCCGGGATGGGGAGGAGGCTGTGGCCCCCCCCCCGGGGTTGTTTGTGCCTGGGTTGGCTGCAAGGGGAAAATTTGGAGGTGGTGAAAGGTGGGGGGGCACGGCTGCTCCGCGTCCCGGCCCCATACCCGGCCCTGTCCCTGTCCCTGTCCCTGTCCCTGTCCCTGTTCCTGACCCCGTCACCAAGGGGGTGTTGAGAAGGAAAGGGCTGGTGAAGGAATGGGAGGGGGGGGGTGGGATGGGGACAGAAATGGGATTGGGACAGAAATGGGATGGGGATGGGGACACTAATGGGTTGAGGACACAAATGGGATGGGGATAGAAATAGGATGGCGACAGAAATGGGATGGGGACACAAATGGGATGGGAACAGAAATGGGATGGGGATGGGGACACTAATGGGATGGGAATGGGGACAGAATTGGGATGGGGACAGAAATGGGATGGGGATGCAGATAGGATGAGGACACTAATGGGACAGGGATGGGGACAAAAATGGGATGGGGATGGGAACAGAAATGGGATGGGGACAGAAATGGGTTGGGAACACAGCTGGGATGGGGATGCAAATGGGATGGGGATGGGGACACAAAAGGGATGGAGACAGAAATGGGATGGGGATGGTGACAGAAATGGGATTGGGGACACAAATGGGATGGGGATGAAGACACAAATTGAATGGGGTCACAAATGGGATGGGGACACGAATGGAATAGGGATGGGGACACAAATGGGATGGGGACACAAATGGGACGGGGACATGAATGGGATGGGGTCACAAATGGGTTGAGGACACAAATGGGATGGGGACACAAATGGGATGGGGACACAAATGGGATGGGGATGGGGACACGAATAGGATAGGGACACAAATGGGATGGGGACACGAATGGGATGGGGACACGAATGGGATGGGGATGGGGACACGAATAGGATAGGGACACAAATGGGATGGGGACACAAATGGGTTGGGGACACAAATGGGATGGGGACACAAATGGGATGGGGACACAAATGGGATGGGGATGGGGACACAAATAGGATAGGGACACAAATGGGATGGGGACACAGATGGGATGGGATGGGACTGGAAAGGAACTGGGAACGGAGAGAGATGGGATGGAACCAAGGCACAAACGGGGCCGGGCACTGGGCCAGGACGGTTTGGGGCCGGGATGGGCACGGGGACGAGGACGGGCACGGGGACGAGGACGAGCATGGGGACGAGGACGAGCACGGGGACGGGACGAGCACGGGGACAGCCACCCCAGCGGGGCCCCCGCCGTGCGGTGCCGCAATCCCGTCCCGTCCCGGGGGCGTCCCTGCTATTTCCAGCAGCCGCGCGCGTGTGCTCGGCCCGCCCGCCGGCGCGGGATTTTCTAGTAAACGGGGAAATTATCCGGGAGCTTAAAACCGACGTGAATCACTTTTAATGGGCGCAGGTGACTCATCGGGCTCGAAAAAGATTACGGCACACAATAAATGCCGGCGGGGCTTTTATCGGCCGGGGAGCGGCGCGGCCCCGCGGAGGTGCGAGAGCTCGGCGGTTATTTGATTATTTTTTTTCCTAAAAGGAAAGGAATTAAGGCAGGAGGAATTAATTACGGTGAGGGCTGTGGGAGCCCACGGAAGGCGGCGGAGTTCGGGGCACGGCGGGGCGGGGGTTGGGGTCCGGCCAGCGGGGGCGGGAGGTTTCGGAAAAGGTTTTGGAAAAGGTTTCGGGAAAGGTTTCGGGGAAGGTTTTGGAAAGGGTTTGAGAAAAGGTTTCGGAAAAGGCTCCGGGAGCCGGCGGTGGCCGGATCCTTCCCGAATACCGGAGCCGCCGGGGGGGGGAGAAGAAACCCCAGCAGAGCCGGTCGCCCAAGCGGCCCCATTGTTTTGCCCTAATTCAATTAATTGCTCCAGGAAGGGACCGGCCAAGGTTTGAGCCGGTTCCTCCCGGCGGAGCCGGAGCCGGTGGCCCCGCACCGGGGCCGGGGCTCGGCGCCCCCCAAATCCGCCGCCCCCGCGCCCACCCGGCGAGGGGAAGCTCCTCGGCGCGGCGCCCTGGCCCCAATTAGAAGAGCGAAGGAAGAGGAGGGAAGAAGGAGCCCGAACCATCTGCTGCGCTTCGTTTGCATAAATTATCTCCCCCTAATGAAGCCGGAGGTGCCGCTCGCCCGGAAGAGCGAGGCGCCGCGCGCTCCCGCCGCGTTACTACGAGGCACCAGCCGTCGATTCACAAGTTGTTTGCTCGCCCCCCCAAAAAAACAAAATTCCTTCCAGCTGCCGGGAACAGCCAGACCCGGCGCCAGATGGCTCCTGGGGGGGGGAAGACGGGGAACGGGACCCCCCCTCTGCCAGCACCCACGGGGAACGGCGCCGCGGTTGCGGGTCGGGGACCCTCCGTTGGGTGCCCGTGGTCGGTTCCGCTCGGTGCGGGTTCGCCCCAAAAGGGTGGGGGGTTACCGGGGGGGTCCCGAGCCCCTCGGGATGCTGGGGATCCAGGTTTTTTAGGGATGGGGTCCCGGGGATGGGTCCCCCATCCCCAAAGCCTCGCGGGGGTCCCCACGGCTCCGCGTCACCGGAGGCGTCGAGGGGGCCGGCGGCGGCGTCCCGCTCCCCGCGGCCCCGCCGTCGCCCGCACCTACCGCCTGCCGGTGCCGGGGGGTCCGTGGGAGGAAGAGCAGGAGGAGGAGGAGGAGGAGGAAGGCCAGGACATGCGAGATTTGCGCAGCCCGGGTCGGTCACCGGTGTCCACGGCGTCCGCCCGCTCCATGGGCCGCGGCGGCGGCCGCTCGGTGTCGGAGAAGCCGCGGTGCCGGATGCGGATGGGGGTCCGGGGTTGGCGCCAGAGGTGCTGGGGGGGCTTCAAGGTTGCCGACCCCTCCCGGGGCACCGGCAACGACAGCGAGAGGCTTTTCCGAGCTCCCGCCGCCCCCTCCATCCCCCCGGCACCGGGGCGCACCGGCGGCGGCTCCGTTTTGCGCGCCCCCCCCCCCCCCCCACCTTCCACCCCCTCCGCTCCCCGTTCCCCCGGTTCCTAACGATGCGCGGCGGCGGTGGCGGCGGGGGGGGGAGCCGAGGGGGCTCTACCCGGTTCCGGGCTCCGCATGGCCCCCGGGAACCGACGGGGAAGACCCCCGGGGAGGCGCCTGCCGCCGCTGCCGGTGCCGGTGCCGCTGCCGCCGCCGGTGCCGCCGCCTCTGCGCGCCCGCCTCGGCGCCTCCCCCCGCCCCGGCGCAGCCTCCGGTTCTTCCCCCCCCCCCCCCCACCTCCGCCCCCCTCCCGTCGGGAACTGGCCCCCCCCCCCAACCCGGGTACAAGGGGGGAACCCCCCCTCGGTAATGGGATCCCCTCCGGGACCCGTCGCATCCCCCCCCGCGCCCCCAAATGGGGACCCCTCGCCATGGGATCCCCCCCTCAGTGGGGGCTCCCCTCTCAGTGGGGGCTCCCCCCGGTTGGGGAACCCCCCCCCCCCGCCGATACCAAGGCAAAACAAGGTGCCCCCCCCCCCCATAATTCGGGGACCTCCCCCAAAAGTACCGCAGGGCGCCCCCCCTTAGGGGAAAAACGGCGCTGCTGGGAGCCCCCCAGCACCCCCTGGGGGCACCACGAGCAGGGTGGGGGCACCCCCATGCGCCCCCCCCCCAAAAAAAAAAAATCCCCCAATCACAACACATTGCGCCCCCCCCCCCCGGGGAGGCACCCCCAGCACCGCGCTCCAGGCACCCCCCCATGGAGGGGTGGTGGGGGGGGTCGGGATGAAAATGGGGGGGGGGGTCCGAGGGCTGGGGGGGGGTGAGCTGGGTGGTGGGAGGGCAGCGGGCGGGAGCACACCCTGGAAATTTCGGCGGATGATTCATTGCAGCGGGGGGGGGGGGGCGAGGGGGGGGCACCCGGCTCCCCGCTGCAGCCCCGGCCGGGGCCGCATCCAGCCCACGAGGGAAGCGGCACCGAGGGGCTGGGGGCGCGGGGACACGGCGGGGACACGGCGGGGACACGGTGGGGACACGGGGCCAGGACCCTCGCTGCAGCCCCGCGGCGGTGGCGGTGGCGGCGGGTCCAGAGCTGGTGGTGCCCAGCGGGGCCACGGCCCCAGCGTGGCACTGTGCCTGTCCCCAGACGCATGTCCCCATCCCCCCAAATTGTCCCCATCCCCCAAAATTGTCCTCATCCCCCCAAATTGTCCCCATCCCCAAAACATTGTCCCCATCCCCAAAAAATTGTCCCCATGACCCGATGCTTGGGCTCATCCTGGGTGCTGTCCCCATCCCCAGCACCGTCCCCATCCTGGCTCTGGTCCTGTCCCTGTCCCTGTCCCTGTCCCACGTCTCATCATCCCTGGCCATTTGTCCCCATCCCCGTCCCCATCCCCATCCCGGATTGTCCCCGCGCCAGGCACCATCCTTGTCCCCAGCACCATCCTGGTCCTGTCCCAGGCACTTGTCACCCTCTCAAGCTCCTTGTCCCCATCCTGTCCCTGTCCCCACACACAGCCCCCATCCCCACCACTGCCCCCACCCCAAGCACTTCCCCCATTTAGGAACTCGCCCCCATCCCCTTGTTATCCCCTCACCATCTCCCCCCATGCCCCCCCCAGGACATCTCCCCCCCCCAAAAAAAAACGCCCCCGTCCCTACCTGTGGGGCTCGGCCTGGGTGACGGCGATGCGGGGGGGCACGCGCAGCGGCAGCGAGGTGGGTCGGGGCAGCTCGGGGGAGCGCGCCCGCTCCGGGGGCTTCCAGGGGGGCACCAAGAGGCCGGCCGAGGGGCGACGGCGCCCACGCCGCAGCTCGGCCCCCAGCATGGCCGGGGGGGGCGCGGGGTGGCTGCGGGACCCCGGCTCCGGAGACTCCGGGGGGGGCTGTGGGTAAGGGGCAGGGGGGGGTCAGGGGGCACGCACGGCACGGCATGGCATGGCACGGCACGGCATGGCATGGCACGGCATGGCACGTTATGGCATGGCACAGCATGGCACAACATGGCACGGCATGGCACATTATGGCATGGCATGGCATGGCACGGCATGGCACAGCATGGCACGGCATGGCACGTTATGGCATGGCACAGCATGGCATGGCACGGCACAGCCAAGGAGTATTACACAGCATGAGATAATGCAACATGGCATGGCACGGCACGGTATGGCACGGCACGGCCAGGGAGATTCACATGGCACGGCACGGCACGGCACGGCACAGCCAGGGACCCTTGCGTGGCATGGCACAGCATGGAATGGCACGGTATGGCTTGGCATGGCTTGGCACAGCATGGTGTGGCATGGCACAGCATGGCACGGCATGGCACAGCACAGCATGGCACAGCACAGAATGCCACGACACAGCATGGAACGGCACGGAATGACACGGAATGGCACAGAATGGCACGGAATGGCATGGTGTAGGGCATGGCACAGCATGGAACAGCACGGCGTGATCCGGCACAGCATGGCCAAGAAACCTGGCACGGCACGGCGCAATACGGCACGGCACGGTACACGGCCAGGCATCCCTACACGGCATGGCATGGCACGTTATGGCATGGCACAGCATGGCACGACATGGCACGGCATGGCATGGCATGCAACAGCATGGCATGGCACGGCATGGCACAGCATGGCACGGCATGGCACGTTATGGCATGGCACAGCATGGCATGGCATGGCACAGCATGGCATGGCACAGCCAAGGATTATTGCACAGCATGAGATAATGCAACACGGCACGGCATGGTACGGCACGGCACGGCCAGGGAGATTCACATGGCACGGCACGGCACGGCACAGCCAGGGTCCCTCGCGTGGCATGGCACAGCATGGAATGGCACGGTATGGCTTGGCATGGCTTGGCACAGCGCGGCGTGGCACGGCACAGCATGGCATGGCATGGCATGGCATGGCACGGAACAGCACGGCACAGCACAGAATGCCACGACACAGCATGGAATGGCACGGAATGGCACAGAATGGCACAGAATGGCACAGAATGGCATGGTGCAGCACGGCAGGGCATGGCACAGCATGGAACGGCACGGCGTGGTCCGGCACAGCATGGCCAAGAAACCTGGCACGGCACGGCGCAATACGGCACGGCACGGCACACGGCCAGGCATCCCTACACGGCATGGCATGGTACGGCACGGCACGGCACGGCTTGGCATGGCACGGCACAGCATGGCACACCGCCAGGCATCCTTACACGGCACGGCACGGCACAACCTGGCACGGCACGGCACGATACCGCACGGCACGGTGTAGCACACGGCCAGGCATCCCTACACGGCATGGCACGGCACGGCACGGCACAGCACGGCACATGGCCAGGCATCTCTACATGGCACGGCACGGCATGGCACAACCTGGCACAGCACGGCACAGCTCGCCACGGCACAGCATGGCACATGGCCAGGCATCACGGCACGGCATGGCACAACCTGGCATGGCATGGCACGGCACGGCATGGCACGGCACAGCACATGGCCAGGCATCCTTACTCGGCATGGCACGGCGCAACCTGGCATGGCACGGCATGATACAGCACGGCACGGCACATGGCAAGGCATCTCTACATGGCACGGCACTGCATGGCACAACCTGGCACGGCATGGCACGGCACGGCACGGCACGGCACGGCACATGGCCAGGCATCCCTACACGGCACGGCACGGCATGGCACAACCCGGCACAGCACGGCATGGCACGGCACAGCTCGCCATGGCACAGCATGGCACATGGCCAGGCATCACGGCACGGCATGGCACAACCTGGCACGGCACGGCACGGCACGGCACATGGCCATCACCCCTTACACGGCATGGCACGGCACGGCACCCCCGCAGCGCCCCCCCTCCCCAAAGACCCGGGGGGCCGCGCCGCAGCAGCGTGCCCCCGCGGGCTGCCCCTAACGAAGCGCTTCATTAGGCTGGGAACTCTGGGGAGGGGGCATTAACCCAGCCTGGGTGCCCCCCCCTCCCTAAATACCCCCCCCCGTGCCCCTCCCCATCCCTAAATACCCCCCCTTTGTGCCCCCCCCTCCCTAAATACCCCCCCCGTGCCCCTCTCCATCCCTAAATACCCCCCCTTTGTGCCCCCCCCTCCCTAAATACCCCCCCGTGCCCCTCTCCATCCCTAAATACCCCCCCTTTGTGCCCCCCCCAGCCCCGCTCACCTCCTCCTGGGGGGCGCCCGGGCTCTTCTCCATGCACCCGCCCTGCTCAGGGCGCGGGGGCCATGGGGGGGGACCCGGGGGGCTCGGCCGCCTGCGGGAGAGAGCGGCGGCGGTGAGACCACGCAGCCCCCCCCCCGGTGCCCCCCCCAAATTCCCCATCCGCGTGCCGGGGGGCACTATGGGGTGGGGGGGGGGGCCGCAAGCAAGCTACAAGCAAGCGCCCCCCCCCTCACCGCCAGCGGATCGGGGCTGGGGGCGTTGGGGACCCCCGCGTCTTCGCAAGCGGGGTTGCCAAGGGAACGCCGGCATCGGCACGGCACCGGCGGCAGGCCCCATAGGACCCGCATCAGGCCCTATAACCCCGGCATCAGGCCCTATAACCCCGGACTCGTGCCCCATAGCACCGGAATCAGGCCCCATAGCACCGGCACGGCGCCCCACGGCACCGGTACGGCGTTGGCACGGCACCCCATGGCACGGCACCCCGTGGCACGGCACCCCAATGCCCGGCACCCCAATGCCCGGCACCCCAGTGCCCGGCACCCCGTGGCCCCGCTCCTGCCGGTCCCGTTTCCCCTCCTGCGGCAGCGTTTCTCCCCGCCGCCGGAATCCCTTCCCGCGGCCCTGCCGCATCGCTTCCCGCGGCACCGGCACCGCTCCCGTGGGATCCCCCTGCCTATGGATCCCCCTGCCTATAGGGTTCCCATTCCTATGGGTCCCCATTCCTATGGGGTCCCCCTTCCTATGGATCCCCCTTCCTATGGATTCCCATTCCTACGGGACCCCCATTCCTATGGTACCCCCCTTCCTATAGGGTTCCCATTCCTATGGGATCCCCTTTCCTATGTGACCCCCTTTCCTATGGATCCCCCTTCTTATGGGATCCCCTTCCTATGGGGTCCCCTTTCCTATGGATCCCCCTTCCTATGGATCCCCCTTCCTATGGGTCCCCATTCCTATGGGACCCCCATTCCTATGGATCCCCTTTCCTATGGATCCCCCTTCCTATCGGATCCCCTTTCCTATGGATTCCCATTCCTATGGGACCCCCATTCCTATGGGACCCCCTTTCCTATGGTTACCCCTTCCTATGGATCCCCTTTTCTATCGGATCCCCTTTCCTATGGATTCCCATTCCTATAGGACCCCCTTTCCTATGGGACCCCATTCCTATAGGACCCCCCCGCTTCCTATGGATCCCGCTTCCTATGGATTCCCTTTCCTATGGGATCCCCTTCCCTATAGATCCCCTTTCCTACAGGACCCCACTTCCTACGGGATCCCTTTTCTCCTCGGATCCCCTTTCCTATAGGATCCCTTCCCATGGGATCCTTTTCCCAGGGATCCTTTCCCGTGGGATCCCTTCCCGCAGCCCCGGCCTCGCTCCCGGTGGTGCCGGTGGGGCGGGCACGAAGCTCAGCCCCTTGCGTCCCCCCCCCCACCCCGTAGCAGCACCGGGAGGCACCGGGAGGCACCGGGACCAGTGATTTTAGGGTTTTTTAGGGTTTTTTATATTTTTTTAGGGTTTTTTATTTTTTTTTTAGGGCGGGGGGGGGGCTGCGGGTGCCGCGCACCGGTGCCACCGGGGACACCCCCAGCGGTGCCATCCCCCGGCTCCCCAAAACCCCCCCCGGTTCTCCCCCCACCCCCCCGGTGCCCGGTCACCGGAGCCCCAAATCCCATCCTCAGGCCCCCCCCTGGCCCCCCCCACACCTCCTCCCGGTCCTGGGCTCCCCCATCCCGGTGCCCCCCCCCCCCTCCATCCCGGTACCTCGGCGGCTCCCGGTGCGGCGGCGCTGCCCGGCATCCACCTGCCGGTGTTTACGGCGGAGCGCGGGGGCGGCGGGGGACGGAGGGAGGGGGGGGGGGGGGGGTCCCGCCTTCCCCACCCCCCCCCCCCAACCCCTCACCCCCCTCCCCGGTCCCGGTCCCGGTCCCGGTCCCGGTCCCGGTCCCGGTCCCGGTGCCACCGGAGCCGCCCGGGCGCAGCGCGGGGCCGGCGGAAACGCGGCGGGAGCGGCTCCGGGAGGGACCACGTGGGCAACGGGAGCCCCCCCCCGGTAATGGGAAACCCCGGTAATGGGGTCCCTTCGGTAACGGGAAGCTCCCGGTAACGGGAATCTCCCGGTAATGGGGTCCCTTCGGTAATGGGAACCCGGTAATGGGAGCCCCTCGGTGATGGGAATCTCTGGTAACGGGGTCCTCCCGGTAATGGGGTCCCCCCGGTAACGGGAACCTTCCGGTAACGGGAACCCCCCGGTAATGGGATGCCCCGGTAATGGGGTCCTCGCGTTAACGGGAACATCCCGGTAATGGGGTCCCTTCTGTAATGGGAAACTCCCGGTAACAGGAACCCCTCGGTAATGGGAACCCGGTAACGGGAGCCCCTCGGTAATGGGGTCCCCCTGGTAACGGGAACCCCCCGGTAATGGGATGCCCCGGTAGTGGGGTCCCCCCGGTAATGGGAACCTCTGGTAATGGGGTTCTCCTGGTACCAGGATCCTCCCAGTAACGGGATCATCTCGGTAATGGGAACCTCCCGGTAACGGGAACCCAGTAACGGGGTCCCCCCGGTAATGGGAACATCCTGGTAACGGGGTCCCCTTGGTACCAAGATCCTCCCAGTAACGGGAACTCCCAGTAATGGGGTCCCCTCGGTAATGGAATCCCCCCAGTAATGGGAACCTTCCAGTAATGGGAACTCCTGGTAATGGGGTCCCCCGGTAACGGATCCCCCTGGTAATGGGAACTCCCCGGTAACAGAATCCCCCCGGTAACGGGAACCCCCCTGTAATGGGATCCCCCAGTAATGGGAACCCCGGTAACGGGATCTCCCCGGTAACGGGACCCCAGTAACGGGAACCCCATTAACAGGAACCTCCCAGTAACGGGAATCCCGGCAATGGGATCCTCCCCTTAATGGGGCCCCCAGTAATGGGACAGCCCCCCCACCCCATACCGGTCCCCCCCGGTGTCACCGGTGCCCTTAGAGCGCTGGCACTGTGGCCCCCACATCCCCATAACCCCATAACCCCATGTCCCCGTGTCCCCCAATGCCCCCCAATGTCCCCATAGCCCCCATCCCCATGTCCCTATATCCCCATGTCCCCCCCATATCCCCATATCCCCTATATCCGCCCCTGCCCCCCCACATTCCCATATCCCCCCCATCCCCATGTCCCCCCATATCCCCCCCATGTCCCCATATCCTCCCCCGCCCCCCCACACCCCAATATCCCCCCATATCCCCCTGCCCCCCCATGTCCCCCTGTGTCCCCCCATATCCCCTATATCCTCCCCTCCCCCCCCACATCCCCATATCCCCCCACACCCCCCCATATCCCCCCCATCCCCATGTTCCCCCATATCCCCCCCATATCCCCCATATCCTCCCCCGCCCCCCCACCCCAATATCCCCCCATATCCCCCCATATCCCCCCATATCCCCCACCCAAGCCCTATACACATCCCTCTCCCCCCCTCCCTAATTTTAGGATCAGGAAGACCCCCCCCGTGCCCCCCTCACCCTTTCCAACCCCCCTCCCACCCCCCACCATTTTCCGGGGCTCCTGTCTCTTTAAAACCGGCGCCATCTTTGAACCGGGCAAAGCCAGCGGCATCGCCAGCCGGGCGGCGCGGCGCGCATGCGCAGAGCGCCCGGCGCGGCCGGAAGTGCGCAGGGCGGAAGCGGGCGGGGAGGGAAGGAGGGAGAGGGCGGCTGGAGGGTTCCAGAAGAGAGCGGAGGGAGCCGGGCCCCCCCCCCTCCCCCACACGCACCCCCCCGCCATGGTGGATTACAGCGTCTGGGACCACATCGAGGTGTCGGATGACGAGGACGAGACGCACCCCAACATCGACACGGCCAGCCTCTTCCGATGGCGGCACCAGGTCGGGCCCCCGCCGTTGCCGCCAGGCCTCGTTGTCATGGCAACCGCGCTAGGCCCCGGACCCCCCCCCCCCCTTCCCCTCCCCGCTCCCCTTAAGCCCCGCTGCTCCCGGGAGGCTTCGTTGCTATGGCAACCAGGCTAGGCCTCAGCCCCCCCCCCCCCGCTCCCTGAAGGCTTCGTTGCCGTGGCAACCCGGCTAGGCCTCGCCCCCCCCCCATTTCGGCCTTTCCCATTGGGGTCCCGGTTGCCATGGAGACCGAGCCCCCCCCCCCCCCCCCCCGTTGCCATGGTGACCGCCCCCCCTCCCCTATCGCCCCCATCCCTTTTGGGCCCGGCCCCCCCCTTGGACCCCCTCTCTCCATCCCCTCGGTGTCCAGGTCCCCCGTTTCCATGGCAACCCCCCCCCCCAGGACCACCCCCCCACTGTCACATTTATAGGGCCGGGGGGTTTATAGGGCCCTGGCCCCACAGCCTCACCTCCGACCCCTTCCCCATAGTGCTGGGGGGGGACCCCAGGCCCCTCAGCCCCCCCCCCCCCATCCCCATTTTATCCCCGGGGGCTCTCAGCCCTCCCCCCACCCCCCGCCAGGCCCCAAAACCTCCCTTTTTTCCCCCATCCTAATAAAGACTGAACACGGGGGGGGGGATTTCCCTTATGGGGGCAGCGCTTGGGGTCTTGCTGGAAAGGGGTGGCCTTTTGGTGCTGTTTCCATCCCTTCCAACCCCAAAAAAAGGGGAAAAACACCCCATTTCTAATAAAAAAAGGATAATTTCTGCTTCTAATCCTATTGAGAAACGCTTTGAGGTTTCAGGGGGGGCTTAAAAGTTTGAAATCCCCCCCCCGCAGGCCCGCGTGGAGCGCATGGAGCAGTTCCAGAAGGAGAAGGAGGAGCTGGACAAGGGGTGCCGCGAGTGCAAGCGCAAACTGGCCGAGTGCCAGAGGAAGCTGAAGGAGCTGGAGGTGGCCGAGGCCGAAGGCGGGCGAGCCGAGGTGGCCCGGCTGCAGGCCGAGGCTCAGCAGCTACGGAACGAGGAGAGGGGTTGGGAGAGCAAGCTGGAGGAGCTGAAGAAAAAGGAGAAGAACATGCCCTGGAACGTCGACACGCTGAGCAAAGACGGCTTCAGCAAGGTGGGTTTTTGGGGGGTTTTTTGGTTTTTCGGGGGTTGTTTTCCCTGTATCCCACCCGCCCCGGTTTTTTTGGGGTGTGGATTCGGGGTCAGGCGACCTGGCTCGGCCCCGCAGAGCGTCTTCAACGTCAAGCCGGAGGAGAAGGAGGAGACGGAGGAGCAGAAGGAGAAGAAGCACAAAAGCTTCGTGGAGAGATACGAGAAGCAGATCAAACATTTCGGTGAGCCCCCGGGCCCTGGGGGGGGCCTGGTCGTGGGGGGGGGGCCCAAAACCAGGAAAAAAACCATGATTTTTTCCTCATTTTACCCATTTGACACCTTCCTCTCGCCTTCTTTTCCCTGCTGAGGTGAAAACTGGGGCTCTGCCCACCCTTACTGGGGTGTCCCCGGTCCCTGGGGGGGCCCAGTCCCTCGGGGGGGGCCCAAAACCAGGAAAAAACCCACAATTTTTTCCTCATTTCACTCCTTTTGCACCTTCCTCTCTTCTCCTTTCCCCTGCTGAGGCCCAAATCAATTTCTCCCCGTTTTATTCCAGCTCCACCACGATTTACGACTCACGGGGCGGTTGGAGGGGGGGGGTTAATTGATTAATTAAGAACAATTAACCACGGGGAGGGGGGGGATTTGTGTTATCCAGGCATGCTGCGGCGCTGGGACGACAGCCAGAAGTACCTGTCGGATAACCCACACCTCGTTTGCGAGGAGACAGCTAATTACTTGGTGATCTGGTGCATCGACCTGGAGGTGGAGGAGGTGAGGGGGGGGCCGCGGGGGGGGCCCTGCCCCTTTTACCCCCCCCCCATCACCTTTTGGAGCTTTTTTCCCCTCCCAATCCCCCCCCCTTGTCACCTTTTGGAGCTTTTTCCCTCCCCACCATCACCTTTTGGGTTATTTTCCCCCTGCTCAACCCCTCCCCGAGCACCCTCGCGGGGAATAAAAGCTCTCGGGGTGATTTTTTTTTGCGGAATTTGTGGTTTTTTTGATGATTTTTTGGGGTTCTGTGGCAGAAACACGCGCTGATGGAGCAGGTGGCCCACCAGACCATCGTCATGCAGTTCATCCTGGAGCTGGCCAAGAGCCTCAAGGTGGATCCCCGGGCGTGCTTCAGGCAGTTTTTCACCAAGATCAAGGTGAGGACCCCCCCTCTTCCTTCTCACACCACAAAAAAAAGAACCGTTTTCGCCTCTTTTTAACCCAAATTTTCCAACTCACCGAGTTGTACGACTCGGCTCCAGTTTTTCAAAGCTGAATCCTCAAAACGACACCAGGGAGGGCTGGGAGGAGGGGTGGGGACCTTTCTTTTTGCTCCCCTTTCTTTTTTCTCTTTATTTTGCCCCCCCCTTCTTTCTCTTCTTTCTTTTTGCCCTTTTCTTCTTTTAACCCCTTTTGTTTTTTCTCCCCTTTTTTGTCCCCTTCTTTCTTTTTTCTTCTTTTTCCCTTCTTTCTCCCCTTTTTTCCTTTTTCCCTTTTTTCTCCCCTTTCTTTTTTCCCTTTTTCTCTCCCCTTCTTTCCCTTTTTCCTTCCCTTTTCCCCTTTTCCTCCCCTGCTTTCCTTTTTCCTTGTTTTTCTCCCCTTTTCTTCTTTCTCTCTTTTTCACCCCTTTTTCCTTTTCCCCCTCCCCTTTCCCTTTCTTCCCTTTTTTCTCCCCTTTTTCCTTTTTCCCTCCCCTTCTTTTCCATTTTTTCTCCCTTCCTTTATTTCCTTTTTCCCTTCCCTTCTTCCCTTTTTTACCTTTTCCTCCCATGCTTTCTCTTTTTTTCTCTTTTCTCCCCTGCTTTCCCTTTTTCCTCCCATGCTTTCTTTATTCCCTTTTTTTCTCCCATCCTTTCCTTTTTTTCTTTTCTCCCTTTTTCTCCCTTTTTTCCTTTCTTTTTCTCCCTTTTTTCCTTTTCCCCCTTTTTCTCCCTTTTTTCCTTTCTTTTTCTCCTTTCTTTTTCTCCTGTTTTTCCTTTCTTTCTCCCGTTTTTCCTTTCTTTCCTTTCTTTTCTCCTTTTTCTCCCTTTTCTCCTTTTCTCCTTTTTTCCGATTTCTCCCCTTTTTTCCTTTCTTTTTCCGTTCTTCTTCTCCTGTTTTTCCCTTTTTTCCTTTCCTTTTTTGTTTCTCTTCTCCTTTTCTCATTTTTTCCTTTTTCTCCCTTTTTTCCTTTCTTTTTCTCCCGTTTTTCCTTTCTTTTTTCATTTCTTCCTTTTGCTCCTTTTTCTCCCGTTTTTCCTTTCTTTTCCCCCTTTTTCTCCCTTTTTTCCTTTCTTTTCCCCCTTTTTCTCCCTTTTTTCCTTTCTTTTTCGTTTCTTCTTCTCCTGTTTTTCCTTTCTTCTTCTCCCGTTTTTCCCTTTTTTCGTTTCTCTTCTCCTTTTCTCATTTTTTCCTATTTCTCCCCTTTTTTCCTTTCTTTTTCCCCTTTTCTCCTTTCTTTTTCCCCTTTTCTCCTTTCTTTTTCCCCTTTTCTCCTTTCTTTTTCCCCTTTTCTCCTTTCTTTTTCCCCTTTTCTCCTTTCTTTTTCCCCTTTTCTCCTTTCTTTTTCCCCTTTTCTCCTTTCTTTTTCCCCTTTTCTCCTTTCTTTTTCCCCTTTTCTCCTTTCTTTTTCCCCTTTTCTCCTTTCTTTTTCCCCTTTTCTCCTTTCTTTTTCCCCTTTTCTCCTTTCTTTTTCCCCTTTTCTCCTTTCTTTTTCCCCTTTTCTCCTTTCTTTTTCCCCTTTTCTCCTTTCTTTTTCCCCTTTTCTCCTTTCTTTTTCCCCTTTTCTCCTTTCTTTTTCCCCTTTTCTCCTTTCTTTTTCCCCTTTTCTCCTTTCTTTTTCCCCTTTTCTCCTTTCTTTTTCCCCTTTTCTCCTTTCTTTTTCCCCTTTTCTCCTTTCTTTTTCCCCTTTTTCCCCTTTCTTTTTCCCCTTTTCTCCTTTCTTTTTCCCCTTTTTCCCCTTTTTTCTCCCATTTTTTTTCTCCCTTTCCCCCCCCCGCAGACGGCCGACCAGCAGTACATGGAGGGCTTCACGGAGGAGCTGGAGGCGTTCAAGGAGCGCGTGCGGGGCCGCGCCAAGGTGCGCGTGGAGCGGGCGCTGCGCGAGTACGAGGAGCAGGAGCGCCAGAAGCGCCTCGGCCCGGGGGGGCTCGACCCCGTCGAGGTCTACGAGTCCCTGCCCCCCGTGAGTGGGGGGGTTCTGGGGGCTTTAGGGGGGTTCTGGGGGGCTTTGGGGGAGGCTAAGGGGGGCCCTGGGGGGCTCTGGGGGGGTATTGTTTTTTTTTTGGGGGGGAGTGGGGAGTTTTGGGGGGGTCTGGGGGGCTTTGGGGAGGCTGGGGGGGTCCTGGGGGGGTTGGGGGGGTTCTGGGGGGCATTTGGGGGGTCCTGGGGGGCTCAGGGGGTATTGGGGTTTTTTGGTGGGGGGTTGGGGGGGTTTCTGGGGGGCTTTGGGGGAAGCTAAGGGGGTCCTGGGGGGCATTTGGGGGTCCTGGTGGGCTCTGGGGGGGTATTGGGGATTTTTGGGGGGGGTTGGGGAAGTCTAGGGGGCTTCAGGGGGGCTTTGGGGGAGGCTAAGAGGGTCCTGGGGGGCATTTGGGGGGTATTGGGGATTTTTGGGGGAGGTTTGGGGGGGGTTCTGGGGGGCTTTGGGGGAGGCTAAGGGGGTCCTGGTGGGCTCTGGGGGGGGTGTTGGGGTGTTTTGGGGGGTTGGGGGAGGTTTGGGGGGGGGTTGGGGGGTTTTGGAGGGGGTTTGGGTTTTCTGGGGGGGTTGGGGGGGTTGGGAGGGTTTTGGGGGGGCTTCTGGGGGTTTTGGGGGATATTGGGGGATTGGAAGGGTATTGGGGGGGGTTGGGAGGTTTTGGGGGGTTTTGGGGGATTTGGAGGAGGGTGGGGGGTTGGGAGGGGGATTCTGGGGAGGTCTTGGGGGAAGGAGGGGGTTGGGGGGGCTTTGAGGGGGGTTGGGGGGGTTTTGGGGTGAGGAGGGGGTTTTGGGGAGGGGGTTTGGGGGAGCTTTGTGGGGTTGGGGGCTTGGTGGGGGGGCATTTGTGGGGGCTTTTTGGGGTGGGGGGGCTTGTAGGGGATGGGATTACCCCGTAGATGTTTGGGGTTTTGGGGGGCTTCATGGGGGCTTTTTTTGGGGCAAGGGGGGCTTGTAGGGGATGGGGGGGCTTTGTAGGTGTTTTGTGTTTTGGGGGGCTTTGCCCACCCCCTCCTTTGCCCCCCCCAGGAGCTGCAGAAGTGTTTTGACGTGAAGGACGTGCAGCTGCTGCAGGACACCATCAGCAAGATGGACCCCACGGTGCGCACCGGGCGGTTTTTTTGGGGCCGCGGCTCCCTTTTTGATCATTTTGATACATTTTTCCTTATTTTTAACCCTTTTTTTTAATATTTTTAACCCTTTTTTTTTCCCCCCCACCCCTTTGCAGGAGGCCAAGTACCACATGCAGCGCTGCATCGACTCCGGGCTCTGGGTCCCCAACGCCAAGGGGGGGGACAAAAGCGGGGAGGGGGGGGCCGAGGCCGTCTACGAGGAGATCCCGAAGGAGACCCCAAAAGAGAGCGGGGCCGAGGGCAAGGGGAAGGCGTGAGGGGGCCGCTCTTCCTCCCCCCCCCCTTCCTCTTCCTCGCTCCTCGCCGCCACGCACGCTTCTCACCCCCCCCCCACAGCCCTTTTTTTTTTTTTTTTTGGGGGGGGGGCATCCCCACAGCCCCCCGCCTCGCCCCTTTGGGGGGGTTTTTGGGTGCCACGACCCCCCCCAAACTCCTTCACCCCCTTAAAGCCCCCCTCCGATGCTGGGTGTGGGCGGGGGGGGGGTTTTTTTGGGGGGTCGTCCCACCCCCCCCCTCCTCCTCCTCCTGCCGGGGGGGGGGGCAGTGCAATGGTCACCGCGGCTCCAGGGCAGCGCCTGGGCTCTGGCACCAATAAAAAGTGATGGAAGTAGAGGGGGTGTCGTGGTGGGGGGGGGCAAAAAGGGGGCTGGGGGGGGCAAAAAGGGGGTTGAGGGGTAAAAAGGGGGTGGGGGAGTAAAAAGGGGGTGAAAAGCGGGCTCGGGGGGGCAAAAAGGGGGCGGGGGGCAGGTAAAAAGGGGGGGTGGGGGGTGAAAAGGGGGCGAGGGGGGGGCAAAAATGGAGCTGGGGGGGTAAAAAGGGGGCTGGGGGGGAAAAAGGGGACAAAAAAGGGGGGTGGGGGGTGAAAAGGGGGGCAAAAGGGGTGGGGGGTGTTGGGGGGGGCAAAAGGGGCTTGGGAGGGGGGATATTGGCTCGGGGGGGGTGAAGGGGGTTGGGGGGCGGTAAAGGGGGTGGGGGGGTGTTGGTTGGAGGGGGTTGGACACGACTTTAGGGATGTGCCCCCCCCAATTTGGGCCACGTCCCCCCTCCAGTTAGGACCTTTTGCCCCCCCCCCCCATTTCCAGTTGTACCCCCCCCAATTCAGACCCTCTGCCCCCCCATATTCACCTGTGTGCCCCCCCCCATTTTGGGCTATCTGCCCCTCCAAATCCAACCGTGCTCCCCCAAATTTGGATCATCTGCCCCCCATACCCAGCTGTGCCCCCCCAATTTGCCCCCCTTGTGCCCCTAAATTGCCCCCCAGCCCCCCCGTTTCCACCTTTGCCCCCCCCCAAAATTTGCCCCCAGCCCCCCCAAATCCCCCTGTGCCCCCAATTTGCCCCCCAATTCCACCAATTCCCCCCCAATTTGACCCCCCAGGCCCCCCATTTCCTTTTATC